>NW_025947337.1:0-25866 GCF_000764305.2 Hyalella azteca | reverse complement strand
TGTTGCAGATGGTATCCCCGCAACGATCACAGGCCACTGTAGCGTCATTGACGTTAAGCGATCCCAGCTTGCAAAATTTACAAATTTCTCCTCGCTCATTTTGCAATTTGATCTTCGAATTCGATTTAACAGTACTGGAGGCCTTCTCATTTAATTTTTTTCCTCTCTGACCAGCCATCATGAATTGTAAGAGCTAAAAAAATGCACAAGCTAAAACTGAATCAAGTTGAGTAAAAATTGTAAAGTTTCCAAAGTGCTGTAAAAACTCGGTTGCAGACTTGAGAGTAAGTGACTTTCAGTCAGCGGCTGAAAAGATGTTCAGGGTAGGGGAGGTATGCCTGGCTATAAAACAAGGGCTCTATTGTTCTACGCTGGCGGGGTAGTGCTCGTTGCACTCGCTTGACGACCCTCGCTGACTCTAGATCGCGTTATTTCAGATGGAAACACTTTTACTATAGGCTTTTTTTCTATTCGCACTCTCTTTTACTGACTTCACTGAAAATTCAGTCATTCACTGAACGGAACATAAAAAAAATGCAAAAAGAGTTCCGAAAACGGCACAGTAAAAGTTAAAAGTTGAAAATCTGGGACCGCAAAACACGAGCGTCCGCTCTCGACCACGGTTGAATCTTGACAATGATGGAAAAATTAATACCTTATTCCTGGTCACTATACGCTGAAACTTACTGCATTTTTCTCTAGCTAAATTTATGAAAAATTCCGCCAATATTCCAAGGAGCAGGGTGGCCCAGATGTTAGAGTACAGAGTATCAACATTGGCGCAGAGAGGCGCGGGTTTGATCCCAGCTCTGTGCGCCAGTTTCTGGTTAGAATCGGCATAGAGGCCGGGCGGTTAAGCAAAGGTAATTTGTAGCAGTGAGTTGCGAGTTCGAGACCGCAAAATACTGTGAATGTTCTGAGATGTTAAGAATCGGCGACAGGCCTACGGCCTAATAAACGCGGAAACCGCTATTCCTATTTTTATAATTAGCTTGCTGGCATCGCTGCACATCCACTGATGGTTGCATATATCATGCGGTCGTGACAAGAAAAATTATTACATATTACAGAGAAAAATTGTTTCGTGTTCAGCAATTTTCTGCACTGAAACACACACATACATGATGTATGTGCTCGTTGTGATAAAGGTTAATGAATATACCTAGAGTCGACAATGCCGGCTAGGGTTTGGCTGCTGTTGTGGAATAGCTCAGTCATAGCTCAGAAACGCACGTGGTCAGTCACGGCGGATCGGGCTGCACACAGCGTCGTCACAATTTACTGTTATGAAATTCCAAAATGGTATTCTTTTTGACGCTTCTGTCATTGTTCTTCTTTTTGTTCTTGTTCTTTTTGACGCTTCTGACCTGTCATTGATATGATAGGTGCGTAGCGATAGACTAGGAAGCTATGAAACTTTCTGAAAATCGTTTATTTCGATATTAAGATGAATTGAATCATTTAAAGAGATCAATGTATAAAAAACGCATGAAATCATGCTATAATGTATGATGATAATTCACGCAGGAGATGTCCAAGCTGCTCACCTTCATAACATGTGATGTGCTTGCTAAGTTTTCTCAGAGTCACAGTAATTATCTGCATTGTCTATGTAGTAAAATAAGGAAGACTTGGCAATCCAGGCTATATTCGAACAAATGACCAGTTATCTGGAATATGAGTAACAGATATCAAATACTAATTAACAAATTACAACTCAAATATAATCAACAACAGAACCAATAATAAAACTGATTTATAAACAGTAATGTACGTGGCAGGGAACTTACATTACATAACGGCAGTGGTTAGAACTTAGAAGTTCAGAACCTTTCAGCTCGTCGATAGCGACCATGTTTCGTGCTGATGAAACAATCCAACGAATATATGCAATCTCTAATGCCAATGACATCATTACGACTTTAAAAAGAACTTCTGTTACTCGTTCATATGTTGCCTTTTACACGGAATTGTGGAATTATTTTGAGCCACCGAGCTCGGTGAAACGAAAAGAAGTAGTATCTCCTCAAATATCTTCTATGGTATTTTTTAGAAAACGGAAATTCAAGTTGCACTAACGTATTATAGAAGCAGGGTGTACGAATGTCAATCGTAAAAGTTTAGCATAATAATCGAAATATTTATTCATACGCAACTCGGCATCAATTCTTAGAAACTAAAAAATTCTTAGGATATCGATTCTAGAGTCGAAAAGATGGCTAGCCGACACTGGGTGGGCAGGGTGGCCATTTCAGTGTTCAGAGTAGAAGAATTAGAACAGTGAACTTAAATTCACTGCAATCCGATTGTTAACTATATAAGATATCAAATTTATTATTCTGCCTGAGGTGAATTGCTCCAAAATTGAAAAACTCCGAAATTTTTAACAACAAAGCCATGTTGTATATTGAATTCATGAATAACTCTGCGTTCACGTAAAGAGTTTTTAAAAGTGGTCAGTATATTCGAATTTATCGATTTTTCTGCAATAAACTAAATAAGTTTTTTCTCCTTTCCGTTATATGTCTTCTGTATTTGCATCCCTATATTCCTTCATATTTCTATATTTTTATTACTGCCTACCTCTATATCTGCGCCTGGAGGTATTCTTTCAAGCGTAGCGTGAACGCGGAGAGGCTGGTCACCGCCACTTATGCGGCGCTGTTGCCAGACGCTCGAGAAGTGGTCTGTGCGCCCAACCGCTCGCTGCTTGCTTGGCCGGCCCGTCTAGTCTCACTCACTCAGTTCACTCAATCAAGTAGTAGGTCAGTCATTCAGTCAGTCACTCAGCGTCAGTCATTCAGCGTCAATCAAGTCATTTAGTGTCAGTCAGTCAGTCAATATCAGTCGGTAAAAAACCAGCAGATGTCAGCACAATCAATATAATTAATTTCACAACAATAATCCTGCCGTTGAATAAAATGTTATTATTAATCGGCATGATTAATAATAAGTAATTAACACATTAATAGTGAATAGAAAGAAGCCTTCATGAATCTATAATATGTTTCAGCATTAAAATAAGGAAAATTTTTGAGACGTTTGAAAAAACGTTAAAATCTAAAAAAAATTGTATTGGGGCGAAATTTAAGCTATAAAATACAAGATATACGAGGTATATATACATACATATTATAGTATAGTATATATATACTATACATATTATAAATTGCCCCTGTCAGGTTTACAAATGATCAAGTCTTTATTTTTGGCTAAGTTAATAGATGCGTTTCACTGGGCTGAAATACAAAAGAAAAAATTTTATATGACTTAAAGCCATAAAAATGATGGTAGGCTAAGCTCTGCAAGTTCCCAAGAAACTCGGGGCGGTTAGGAGTAGAAACATTCTTTATGCTGAGAGCTAGTCTTTCAAAGACTAAAAAATGTATAAAAGTTCAACCTAAAAATTGGCATACAAAAATCAAGGCCAAAAGCTAGCAAGAATTTGATACAGGGTTCCAAGTTTAAAGAACTATGGTTGAAAACCACCTTATCTGGGTCAATAGGACGAATTTCGTTGTCGATGCCAAGGTTACCGAGTTTCCTTTGGTGTGTTTGACTGGTAATTTTCCTGAATGCTTCTGTAGACCGTCTTGCATGTTGGTGGATAGCAGAGGCGTCAGGGTGGAAAACAAACAAGCAAGTTGCACTTCACTTTTGGCAGCCAAATCGGTTAAAGATTTCAGAGTCTTCCTTTTTGAGGATAATTCCTTGGAGAGGAGCTTGTTCTGCCACAATTTATAAAAATTTGAATTATGAAGGCACCGTTTGTAAAGCTTAATTCTTAGGAACTTAGGGAAAACACCGTAAATCTTACACTTCACCAGGAAATCAATGTCTAACAAAGTCTTTGCTGTCTTTCGGAGAAGATCACAGTATTTTCTGAAGAAGTGGAAACCATCTTTGCCGTATTTTGATCGAACACAAGTAATAATGTCACTAGATTGAATGAATTGCAGATTTACAAGAAATTTAAAAGCGAAGAAAACTCCACAAAAATTCAGCATTTCTCTATTGAAAACGTTTTGGAGACCAGCTCCATCATCAGTTTGATAAATGTAGAACACAAATAGTCAGAAATTAATAAAGTTTGGAGTCAAGAAAAAAACAACAACAGAAGTTAAAACCTAAATTTACAGGAAAAGGGCAGAATAATAAAGAAATGTCTATCTATTCACAATTTCTAATGGATAAGAACTGTTGGCCGCATTTAAACTAGGCTTCTCTTAAAAATATGCAATGATTCCAAAATGCGCAGATCGGCATCACCGCTATATAAAGTCAGCTAACTGTATAACTATAAGCTAAAACCTTAAAGTCAGTGTCGGACACTGGAACGTTGCACTGTTTGGCGTGAGTGTGCACAGCCGAATGAGGAGAGCGCAACAGTAACTGCCCAGTCCTATAACTCTTCCCTTTATGCTCAGCGATCCTAGTGTAAAGGTTGCGTGCCATCATCCCAAAGTACGCAGATGCACATCGTGCACAACTAAATTTATAAACTAGGCACGATTGCATGTATTAGCCAAAAATAAAGACTTGATCATTTGTAAACCTGACAAGGACAGAGGCGTTGTTTTGGTTAATCGTAGTCGATATAACAGTAGCCTTACGGCACTCATCACCGATCCTTCTAAATTTGCCAAAATTCCTGATCCCATCTCTAAAACTATATTGAAAATTGAAGACAAAATCAATAGCTTTCTGCAAAAACTGAAGGATTCATCTGCCTTTTCTTATGAAACTTACTCTAAACTTTATGCCTCCAGTTCAAGCCTTGGGATTTTATATGGCTTACCTAAAATTCATAAGTCTGATTTTGCCTCAAAGTTTCAATTCCTACCAATTTTTGCCACATATAATACACATAGTTTTAAACTGGCTAAGTTTTTAGTTGCGGTCTTAAACTGTCTTACAACTAAGCAGTATACAGTAGACAATTCTTATGCTTTTGTTGACCGCTTGAAAGATTTTACTGATGTTCAGGACTTAACAATGGTCTCTTTTGACGTGGAAACTTTAGTTACAAATATATCGCTTTTTGAAACTATTGAGATCTGTCTAAATACTTTGTTTATAGATATTCATGATGCTGTTATTGGTTTGAACCGAAAATTTTTTAAATCCCTCCTGGAATTATCAGTTCTAAATTTGATTTTCATATATGCTGGTAAATTTTACAGACAGATTGACGGTTTGGGCATAGGCCCAACCTTCCCGTCGGCCCAACCTTTGCAAATATTTTTATGTATTTTCACGAGGTTTCGTGGCTGACCAATTGTCCTCCTGATTTTAAATCAATTTTTTATAACAGATATGTCGATGACACCTTTCTTATTTTCAAGCATCCCTCTCATGTAAAACTTTTCTTCAATTACCTAAACTTGCAACATGATTCTATTATTTACCATGGAACTTGAATCAAACAATAGGTTGAACCTTTCTAGACTGCAATATTACTAAATCTAATGGCAATTTTCAAACATCTGTTTTCAGAAAATCATTTTTCACCAGCCTAAGCACCAGCTTTTTAAGTTTTTGTTCTTTTAGACTAATGTTAAACGGGCTTCAAACACTATTACACCGTGGCTTTCGTATATGCTTGACTTTCTATTCCATGCATTCTGAATTTGAATTTTTGCGCAATGTCTTCTTGCTTAATGGATTTCCTTCTGGCATGGTGTTTACCCAGATTAAGAAATCCACGTCTAAGCGATACAGTGAAGTTGTTCCAGAGCCTGATAGTAGAAAAGTGGTTTACTGTTCTTTTCCATACTTTGACCATGCATCCAAAGTTATGTCAAGAGAATTAAAAGTTTTGTTTATGAAATACTTTCTGGACATTAATCTTCGTATCTTACTGGTGAATAATTTCAAAATAGGTTCATTTTTTAGTTACAAAGATATCCTCCCTTCTCACATGCAATAGTCCCTAGTTTATAAATTTAGTTGTGCACGATGTGCATCTGCGTACGTTGGGATGACGGCATGCAACCTTTACACTAGGGTCGCTGAGCATAAAGGGAGGAGTTTTAAGACTGGCAGTTACTATTGCGCCCTCCTCCTTTGGCTGTGCGCACTCACGCCAAACAGTGCAACGTTCCAGTGTCCGAAACTGACTTTGAGGTTTTAGCTTATAGTTCTGGTGCTTCCAATCTGCGCATTTTGGGATCATTGTATGTTTAAAGAGAATCCTAGTTTAAATGCTGCACTAGTTTAAATGCTAGTGAATCTGCGATTCAAGCAATCTAGTGACATTATTACTTGTGTTAAGTCATATAATACTTTGTTCATCTTTGGTAATGAAGTGGGGAACATTCCCGGACAGCCACTCCTGAGTCTATTTGGCCCCATGGGATGGTGCAGAGTCCTGCTGGAACGACCAGGGATGCTTTTTTGAAGTGCTTTCGTGCCCAGGGCAACAATGCACCAACGAGGATGGCATATCGATAGTTCTTCTGATTCAATTTCACCCCTTTGTCAACAAAAAAGAGGGGACTCCTTGAGGACTCTGTTACGGCTGCCCAGACCATCACTGAGGTCGGGCATTGCTTCCTAGTTACCACACGGTCCTTCGTCCCATTCTTCGACCAAACACGGGATCCTTCGTCCCATTCTTCGACCTAATTCAATCATTTTGGGAGTTGAAGTGGTGTTCAACATTGAATATCTTCTCATCACTGAAAACGAGGTTTGGCAGCATGCCATCATGAATGCGGGAAAGAAGAATCTTGGACCTTTGGAGGCGTTTGTCAACAACTTGAGCAGACAGTTGGTGTTTTTTGACATGCTTGAATGGGGACAACTTTAGGTCCTTAATTCCGAAGTGATGAGGTCTAGGGTCTGATGAGGTCTAGGGTCTGATGAGGTCTAGGGTCTGATGAGGTCTAGGGTCTGATGAGGTCTAGGGTTTGATGAGGTTGATCGCTTCATTCATAGATTGTATCGCCATCGTTGCCATAAAAGAGGGATCATAATTTTTCTTGAATTCATCACGACATGTGGGCAGGGTGGCCCAGTGGTTAAAGTACAGAGTACCAGGATTGGCGCAGAGAGGCGCGGGTTCGATCCCAGCTCTGTGCGCCAGATTCTGGTCAGAATCGGCAAGGAGGCCGGGCGGTTAAGCATAGCAGAATATTGTAGCAGTGCGTTGCGAGTTCAAGCCCTCAAAATGCTGCGAATGTTCTGAGATGTTAAGAATCGGCGACAGGCCTACGGCCTAATAAACGCTGAAACCGCTATTATTATTATTATTTAGAGCAATTATGAGTCAATATTATCTGCCAGAGGTTGCAGACGTTCCCTGTGTTTTTTTTTATCGTGAAATTTTATTTGAAACGATTATTGGAATATTATATGGTCATAATAATGCAGTTTTGGCTCTAATTTCATGAGATAGATGGTGGAGTCCGCTAATTCATATATGAACAAATACAACGAAGATGATTCCTTCAAATTTCTTCTATGGTATGTCGAAAACGGAATATTAGGGCATACATGTGTATTCAGGACTTGGACTCTTCTAATGAATTAACCTCGAAGTCCGGTGATCGAAATATTCATTTAATTTAGAAAGCTTCTGCCGGTGGTGCCATCATCTTCATTTGTGTTGCTGAAGTCGGCCTAACAGGTCACGGTTTCGCTCGCTTCCTTAGATTTCGAAACCTCAGTTTAAGTGAATATATTTTCCTAGATTTAACTTTGAAATACGAAGCTCAGTAAATTCATTTGCATATAAATATATATTGCAATTATATTGCAATATATAAGCGACTTTTTATCTAGAAAAGTCGCTTCGCCGAAGATCTATAGTAAAAAAAATTCTTTACTTACATGAGAGCAAAATAGTAGTGCTGACACAAATACATGATAGGTATAATATTTTATTGCGTTTTGAGGTGACGTATGCGAATTGACTAATAATATTTAAATAATTCTTCATTCCATGATGCCACTAAACATGAATAATATGTAGTAAGTAATCCACAAAATGTACCATTGTTGATAATACTATTGGTATGTGGTAATGTGGGAAGCACTGAAGTATTATCAATGATAAATTACCTAAAAATGTAACATTAATATCTCTTCTGTTATAAATAAAAGTCATTTTCTCCCTATTGAATCACTGAATTAAATTCTTGAATACCTTGAATTATATAACGTTCGGCGTAAAAAGTAACGTCTACATACTTTCATTCATTTACGAAAAATCCGTAAATTTTTACCGTCCGTCACCACTGATCACAAAGAATAGAGCGCCACGTGTCTGCAGCGGTATAACTCCTGTAAACTGACAGGCATTATACTTGCAACCTGAAGCTCAATATTTCGTTTATATTAATTTGAAATTGGACGAGTAAGAAATAAGAATTGTTGATAGATGAAATTCGTTTTCCAGAACACCATGAGCTGATAATTCTAACACTTTACAGATTAAAGAGGTGAATAATTGAACTTTTTTGAACTTTTTTGAACTAGCATGCAAAACAAACGGCTGATGGCTGATGTACCTCTTTGAATAAAATGACATAGAAAAAAAAGTATTGCTTTTCACTTATTTTCTTGCACAGATTCTTACGCACACATGATGCAGATGATCGCTGTGATGAATGTCAATAAATTTGCTTACTATCGATGATGGCGGTTAAGGTTTGACGGCTGTTGATGAATAGCTAAGTCGTAGGTCAAACTATGCGCGTTCTCAGTCCTTGCGATATGACACCACACAGCTCACTTTCAACTTACTCCTATAAAATCCGACACTTAACGATATGATTTTTTAAGCTCCATCTGTAAATCGTCGTAGCGACGTTTGGGAGTGAAAGCATGGAATTTAAAGTATTTATAGAAGTAGTAGTTGTGTGCAGAGAATTCGTTAATTCAAATTATTAGAGAGGGTCTATCAATCTTCCGATGACGTTAGATCGAAAGACATGTTTCAGGAAGTAGTTCTAGTTAATTAACGACGTTTCGAATGCAACAAAAATTCATTTTCAATGAGTGCAAGCGCACATTGTAAGATTTCGGTTTGGTACAGATTACTGTACAAGACACTACGCAGAACTAGGCAAGTCCAGGTGTACCTTTGTAATTATCTTTGCTTACGGCTTGCGTCTGGTGCGACAGCACGGTGCCCGCACTGTTGGTGAGGATTAATTAATTTATACTCTGAATATTTCCTCTGAAATAATGACCAATAAATTTTCTTTGTATGTTTAGTTATACATATTTTTTTCTGTATCGTTTACAGAAACCGTTGTGGAATGTCGAATAAATGGAATAAATTACAATAAATATTTGGCATCCTCTACGCGTAAATTATACAGTATGGCGGTCGAGACGAAAGACGATGATAATCAGTGCTACGGCTGTGATCGTCTTTAATGAGCATTATATATTGAAATTTTGGTGGCAAAAAGTACAAAATATAAGTAAATCTTGATGATGATGCCGGTGGGTTCTTCCAGCACAACATGAGTGACGGTCTGGTTGTGAGCTTGTCTCATGTGGTTCACTTGCCCTCCAGTTTGAAGGAAGCTAATGAGACAGCGGCTCGGTGTCCTGGTTGTTGGTCCAGTTTGTCAAACTTAGTCCTATTATTATTCGAGGATATATGTAAGGTTAGTGAGCGAGCCAATAGTTCTAAATAGCAAGAGTTCTAAATATTATTATTGTTTAGTCACTCTAACGATTCAAAGATAACAATGAAGGAAAAATTAATACCTTATTCCTGGTCACCATAAGCTGAAACTTACTGTATTTTTCTCTGGATAAATTTATGAATAATTCCGCCATTAGCTTGTAACATATATTTCTCCATAGCTTTATCTGAACATATATTTCTCAATAGCTTTATCTGAACATATATTTCTCCATAGCTTTATCTGAACATATATTTTTCCATAGCTTTATCTAGTCTGTTCTTGAACGCCTTCATACTCGGAGCGCCAACGATGTCATCGGGGAGGCTGTTCCACATGTCGGTGATTCGGAGCGAAAAGAAATTTTGTATAAAATACAGGCTAGCCTTTCTTTGCCTGGGATTGAAAAACACTTAATAATATATCCTCTTTTCCCTAATTGATTCAATAATTTTCAATCAAATTCGATAGACGTTGTGTAGTGCGTCATTGTTATATACGTATATTAAATTAATTGTATGCCACAGTATGGTGCGTCATTTCTACACCTCTACTACTACACACAACTGTAGAAGTACTGCGTGAATTTTCAAAAACCATTTCTAGTTTTGCTGCCTTTGGTTTCCTACAGTTATTCTTTGTTTTGCTGCTGAAAAACAAAGAAACTGATTCAAAATCTACACTAGTAAAGTTTGTGAAATGGAACGTCATGCCGTCAGTGAAGTCTGCGAGACCTCCAGTTTTAACTTAGTTAGGGCTGTACCATCGACATTTTCTAAATGGAAATATTCCATCGCAGAAAACTTCAGTTTTTAGACATAATGTAATATTTTCTCATTCCGACCGTGTGTTACGTGAGACGGTGAGCGTAGCTGCGTATGTGGTGCCCAATCTATGCTGTGTTCTCCCAAACAATTCATTTGCTTCTCTTGCGTGCATCGGCTGTGAAAAATTAAATGATCGTTTAGTTCAGTCATTTCAGATTTGTATTTATAACTATAAGTCCTAACACCGAATTAAAATAATTTATATATGTATCAAAATCGAAAATTTATTCGGCACAAATGCTGCATGAATTTCAAGGTGTCACTCATAAATTACCTCAGTAAATTAAAGCATAATTTAACCAATATAATAATTATTATAATACTGAATGGAAGTAAAAGTAGAGGCTCAGGGAAGTTCCAGTGGTGGTGCTTAACTGTACAGTAAAGGCCCAGTTATATTGAAGGCCCGCTTTAAACTTTAAAGTAAATAAACTGCTAAGTTTGGGAGAACTTTCGAGTTGAATTTAAAAAGTTATAAATACTAATCGAATTTTAGAAACGGCTGAACTGATATTCTTGAAATTAAAAATCTTTTTGTCACTTTAATGTGAATAAATTTCTAGGTTTAAGAGAATTTTCCAGTTGAATTTAAAAAGTTATTAATACTAATTCTATTTTAGAAGCGGCGAAACTGATATTCGTAAAATTATTTCAGACTTTTTGCCGCTTTAAAGTGAATACATTTCTAAGATTGGGAGAATTTTCGATTAAAATTAAAAAAAATTATTACTACTATTTCTGTCCCAGAAACGGCTGAACTGATACACTTGAAATTATGACAGTTCAGGCCGAATATTCTGAAGCGAGATGGCATGAAACGAACTGACCTGCAGAAGTTGAATCCGTTTTACGCCGCAAACTGCATCCTTTGATTTGGAGGACGGATCAGACGCTCAGAAATTGTGCCACGAAGAAAGGCACCCTATTCTGCTACCTGCCTTCTCTCACAACGCTGCTCTTCTGAAAAAAAAAAACTCATCGGTTTCTGGGACACCTTGGAAAAAACTCATTTCTTTCAGAGCCTTTTAAAAAATACTGCACTGTCGGAGGCGTGTGGGAAAATCTGATTCAAAGCGTTCGAAATTTTTCAAATTCTCTGCTACTTGAGGGTTAACTTCGTGGTTAACAGACGAGTCTCAATGCTCTCTTCTGCAAAGTTGGAAGTATGTTGAAAACAGACTTCTCACCCCGATCTCGGACGACCCGAATGACTGTGATGCTCTTATTCCAAACCACCTTCTGCTCCTGAACTCGACCTCATTCGTTGCCTCCCAGCGCGTTCGAACCCTCGGACATCTACCTTAAAAATCGCTGGCGCCGGACGCAAAACCTCGCCGACGTTTTTTCGACTCGTTTTTGCCGCGAATTTTTGCCAGTCGCCTTTGCTACAGACAAGACAGAAATGGAACAGGGAAGAAAGGATTGTGACGCCAGGAGATCTGGTTATCGTCTCAAACATAACCTTGCCCCGTAATCAGTGGCCACTGCATGGGCCGCATCGAAAAACTGTCTCCAAGCGAAGATGGAAGAGTTCGAAGGGTCAAAATTCGTATGTGTAAATTTAAAGACGGCTCAGTTACTCGCATGGGGACTTCAATTATTGAGCTACCCATTTCAAAGATGGTACTGATAGAGCTATCTTGTTTCTGATTTTAACAGTTAATTAGTACATTTTAATCCGTCCGTTAATATCAAGTTTTGGGAATAAAATTTCATTTTGTCATTTATATTTTATCAGCTGGCCTTTAAACTTGGGGCCGGTGTATAAAATATTTTACGGGGCATACTTCTCCCGCGTACATAAGATTTGGACCTTTTAGGTTGGGCCAGAGTCGACTAGCTTAGGCCAAACTCAGTTTCTAACCGAACTTGCCCTAGATTGTTCAGCAATTTGGTATGTTAGTATTTACTTATGTTATGAAAATGTTATTGTTTGTTAATCTCGATTTTTTCGCTATATTGTTTATAATTTCGAATAACCTCAACTTTGTGTTCAATTATTGTTCATTCTTTGTTTTCAGAAACCGTTACAATGAACAGCGAATTTTCATTCCGAACAATCCTCCGAACAGGTAGCCATATTTCTATATTTTCATTATCATTTATTTATTCATGAAGTGCACATATCTTTCATTCCATCATTAAGTGTATACATGTATTTCATTTATTTCATCATTGAGTGTATACATCATTCATATTATTATGAAGCGTATATATCATTCATCTCATCATTAAGTGCAAATATCATTCATTTCATCATAAGTATATATATCATTATTATTTTTGGTAATTAGTGACACCCACTAACAGTCTTTTTTTCCTGTCGCACAATTTCATTAGCGGCAATAATTGTCAGTTATGTTAATTATTGCCAATTCCCAGTCGAAATCCAGACTCCGTTCAGGAGTGCCGGAGGCTCGCCATAGCCGCCTTAGAGGCAAATCAAACGCCAATCGGCCGCCTATCATATTCGGCTACTAATTGCCCTATCAAAATTTTGAGTTGGTGGCGACCCTAAATTAAGAACCGCCTAGGCCTCGGACCGAACATAAATCGGCTTTTCTATATGTCCGCTTTTTGGTCTATATTCCGGTCTCCGAATCAGACAGCTACCAGCGTCTGGTCCTTATTCTGCCAGCTCTTGCCCTACTCTCAGGAGACCATAAAGTCTGCAAAGAGGTTCTGACTAGTCGCTGATTGCGATCAAGTGGCCAACCAGACCCAGAATAACTCTAATGCGAACATAGCAACTCTGGGGCAGAGGCTGAAGCATACCCCGAATTTTGTTAGGGTGGGAGCCGTTTTCGGGAGTCACATGTCCTTCCCTGTCAAAATTCAGACGCAGTTACCGGTCGCCTTTCGGGAGCCACTCTGGCTTTAGAGATGAATTACGTGTGAAGTGGCCGCCTTCT
This sequence comes from Hyalella azteca, assembly GCF_000764305.2. Taxonomy (NCBI): domain Eukaryota; kingdom Metazoa; phylum Arthropoda; class Malacostraca; order Amphipoda; family Hyalellidae; genus Hyalella; species Hyalella azteca. The sequence goes on along the minus strand of NW_025947337.1, from coordinate 12,483 downwards.
TAATTCAGGTGCCCAATATGAGCTATTTTGGGTAGTTCCATGGTGAAAAATATAAGGGTCAAATGACACAGGAAATCAGGGGCTGGTCAGGCCACCATTGGCTCACCCTGCTCAGTATACGTAGCTGGCATGAGTTCTTAGCGCGAGCGTGACAAGCCCCTGCCTTTAGTTGTGACGCTGCATGTGCATTGTGCATGGGTACGAAATTATCAACACGCGAGCGTTTCAACACTCCTGCCTTGCGTGTACGTCAACATGCTTGCGATGCGTTATCTTCAACACGCTTGCATAGAGTGCATGTTGCTCACGCGAGAATTGCGTGAGATTCAACACGCGTGCGATGCGTGTCTGTCAACGTGCGTGCTCTGAGTGTGCATATAAAAACACGTGGGCATTGCGTTATCTTCAACACGCTTGCGTTACTTTTATGTCAATAAGGTTGCCACTAGTGCTCGCCAACACGCGTTTTCAGCAGCGCATGCGTGAACAGCGTTATCTTCAATACGCGATCTAACGCGGACATTGCTTTTCTGTTAACACGCTTGCGATGTGGAAATATGTATAATAACACGCGTGCATTGCGTTATCTTGAACACGCTTGTGTTATTTTTATGTCTACATATGTGAGTCGCGTTCTAGCAACACGCGTGCATTTTTTTCGGCAGCACGCGCAAATTACATGTTTACGCAAGGCTTCAAAACCCACGCTTTCGTGCATGGTAAGACTGATGAACGACTCCCAAAATACTCCTTGTTCAAAGGTTGGATTACCCGTACCCACTGCGGCCCCGACGCTCTGGTGTCAAAACTGTCAAATTGTCAGTAGTTCGGTGCATTTCGTCGTGTGCGGATGTTAAGTAGACATGCTTCTCGTTTCTATCGTGTATCATAAGTATGAACTGCGATGCAAGCTAATAGAAAACAATAAAATTAATAATATAATAAAGTTAAAATATAATAATAAAAACAATGAAGTTAACATGTTAATTTAAGAATCTTTAGTAAAACAATTTCCTAAGTGTTTAAGGGGACCGACCTAGCTAAAATTTGAGAATTTTGAGTAGTAGTATAGATAATAGGCCTACCGTCACACTTTCCATAAACAGCTTAAATCATAGGTCACCACAACCATTTACTCCGAATCTTGTCCAACAAAATTACCCAATTACTCCCGAATAAAACCTCCTTCAATATTATTACGAATCTTGTCCAACAAAATTGCCCAATTACTTTATAGGTCCTAACACAGAATTAAAATAATTTATATAGGCATCAAAATCGAAAATTTATTCGGCACATATGCAGCATGAATTTCTAGATGTCACTCATAAATTACCTCAGTAAATTAAAGCATAATTTAACCAATATAATTAAAATACTGAATGGGAGTTAAAGTAGAGGCGCAGGGAAGTTCCAGTGGTGGTTCTTAAACAGTACAGTACAGTGTACAGTACAGTACAGTGTACAGTAAAGGCCCAGCGATGTTGAAGGCCCACTTTAAAGTAAATAAACTACTAGGTTTTGGAGAATTTTCGAGTTGAATTTAAAAAGTTATTAATACTAATCGAATTTTAGAAGCGGCTGAACTGATATTCTTGATATTATAAGTCTTTTTGTCACTTTAATGCGAATAAATTTCTAGGTTTACGAGAATTTTCCACTTGAATTTAAAAAGTTATGAATTCTAATTCTATTTTAGAAGCGGCTAAACTAATATTCCTAAAATTATTTCAGACTTTTTGCCGCTTTGAAGTGAATAAATTTCTAAGATTGGGAGAATTTTCGTTTAAAATTAAAAAAAAAATATTACTACTATTTCTGTCCCAGAAACGGCTGAACTGATACACTTGAAATTATGACAGTTCAGGCCGAATATTCTGAAGCGAGATGGCATGAAACGAACTGACCTGCAGAAGTTGAATCCGTTTTACGCCGCAAACTGCATCCTTCGATTTGGAGGACGGATCAGACGCTCAGAAATTGTGCCACGAAGAAAGGCACCCTATTCTGCTACCTGCCTTCTCTCACAACGCTGCTCATATGAAAAAATCATCGGTTCTTGGGACACATTGGAAAAAACTCGTTTCTTTCAGAACCTTTTTAAAAAATACTGCACTGTCGGAGGCGTGTGGGAAAATCTGATTCAAAGCGTTCGAAAAAGTTTAACTTCTCTTCTACTTGAGCAACCTTCGTGGTTAACAGACGAGTCTCAATGCTCTCTTCTGCAAAGTTGGAAGTATATTGAAAACACACCCCTCACCCCGATTTCGTACCATCCGAATGACTGTGATGCTCTTATTCTAAACGTCACTGGCGCCGGACGCAAAACCTCGCCCACGTTTTTTCGACTCGTTTTTGCCGCGAATTTTTTCCAGTCGCCTTTGCTACAGAGAAGACAGAAATGGAAGAAGGAAGAAATGATTGTGAATCCAGGAGACCAGACATAATCGTCTCAGACATAATCGGTTATCGTCTCAGATATAACCTTGCTACGTAATCAGTGGCCACTGCATGGGCCGCATCGAAAAACTGTCTGCAAGCGAAGATGGAAGAGTTCGAAGGGTCAAAATTCGTATGTGTAAATTTAAAGACGTCTCAGTTACTCGCATGGGGGACACCAATTATTGAGCGACCCATTTCAAAGCTAGTACTGATAGAGCTATCTTGTCTCTGATTTTAACAGTTAGTACATTTTAATCCGTCCGTTAATATACAGTTTTGGGAATAAAATTTCCTTTTGTCATTTATATTATATCAGCCAGTATTTAAACTTGGGCCGGTGTTTAAAATATTTTACGGAGCATACTTCTCTCGTGTACATAAGATTTGGACCTTTTAGGTTGGACCAGAGTCGACTAGCTTAGGCCAAACTCAGTTTCTAACCTAACTTACCCTATATATTGTTCAGCAATTTGATGCGTTATTATTTACTTACGTTATGACCATGTTATTGTTTGTTAACCTCGATTTTTTTCTCCATATTGCTTATTATTTCGAATAACTTCAACTTTGTGTTCAAATATTGTTCATTCTTTGTTTTCAGAAACCGTTACAATGAACAACGAATTTTCATTTTGACCAATCTCCCGAACAGAGAGCCATATTTTTATATTTTTCATTATAATTCATTTCATCATTAAGTGTATACATCATTCATCCCATCATGAAGATCGTATATATCATTCGTCTCATCATCAAGTGCAAATATCATTCATTTCATCATGAATTATATATATCATTATTAGTGGTGATTAGCGACGCGCATTAACTGGTCTTTTTTCCTGTCGCACAATTTCATTAGCAGTAATAATTGTCAGTTATGTTAATTATTGCCGATTCCCAGTCGAAATCCAGATTCCGTTCAGGAGCGCCGGAGGCTCGCCATAGCCGCNAGGCAAATACCATATTTTATTAAGATTTTCTTCAGGCAAATACCATAATTTATTGAAATTTTCTCCAGGCATATACCATATTTTATTAAGATTTTCTCCAGGTAAATACCATATTTTATTGAAATTTTCTCCAGGCAAATACCATATTTTATTAGGATTTTCTCCAGGCAAATACCATAATTTATTGAAATTTCCTCCAGGCAAATACCATATTTTATTGAGATTTTCTCCAGGCATACACCACATTTCATTAAGATTTTCTCCAGGCAAATACCATAATTTATTGAAATTTTTTCCAGGCATATACCATATTTTATTAAGATTTTCTCCAGGCATATACCATAATTTATTGAGATTTTCTCGAGGCATATACCATATTTAAATACGATTTTCTCCAGGCATATATCACATTTTATTGAGATTTTCTCCAGGCATACACCACATTTTATTAAGATTTTCTCCAGGCATATACCATATTTTATTGAGATTTTCTCCAGTCAAATTCCATATTTTATTGAGATTTTTTCTCGGCATGTGTGATATTTTATTCCGATATGTTATACGTTTTGTTCAGCTAGGTTATGGGCATATACGATATTCAATTATAAGAAAGCCTTAAAAGCTTATGATTTTCCTGTAATATATATTTATATATGAGGTATCGTTTTTTGAATATTAATTGGGCCTTGTCTGAGCTTTTGAACTTCGGCTGCTGTATGAGGCCACCACTTTAGTTTCAGGCCACGGCTTCAGTTTTAAGCCACGGCTTCAGTTACTGGTCACGGTTTCAATTTCAGGATACGGCTTCAGCTTTGGGCCACGGCTTGAGTTTCAAGTCGCGAATGCAGTTTCATGCTACTGCTACAAATTCAGGTAATGGCTGCAGTTTCAGGCCACGGCTTTAGTTTCAGGAGAATGCTAGAGACCGGTTCAAATCAACACTCAATTTCATATATGTCAGGTTGTATTCCAATGATGTCATTGGTCTGTCTTACGTCACCTTCTGTAATGTCACTATTCGCGGGTCTCCACGTATATAAGCTCTTCGAGCGGACATTCAGGCAGTCGTAGACAAGCCTTGCCATCATGTAGTCATAACCAATTTAGCGTCCCCTGGACGTCGCCTGACTCCGGCGTTCTCTTGATCTTCGTTAGTAATATCCGATACTAAACTACCTTGAGTAACTTACCAACCAGCTTCATCCTGTATCCTATCTAGTTCTTAATATACTTTAAGACAACCGCCTCTCAATCATCCTGCCTCTATTTGGACTTTAACTAAGAACCCTTGGACCCTCTACTCAAGCAATCCTCAGAAGATGTTCCGGTGATTAACCAACGATAGAACATTGATATAATTAAATAGAACTAGTACAGGGTGCGGCGCGGGAACTTACTTATTTGAATTGCGCGCCACGTGGCGGCCATTAGTCCTAGGAAGGTGGCGCCATGCGCAATATGGTGCGCGGGCTATGAAGTTTTTCGTCCTCTCAGTTCAGTTTACGTCAGGCCAATACTCTGACATATTCCTTTCCGTGGGTAAGCATGATACACTCACGAAATAAGTGGTTCACGTTGTCCAAATAGTGACGTAGTTTCTGCACGTATCACTGATACGTTCTTTTATAATCACACTATCCTGAAAAGGACATCGCTATTTGGATAAAATCTTACATATTTTTTCCGTGTAGAGGGCAAAGTACCCTGGGAAATTTAGTGCTTGCAGCAATAGAGTAAGTAAGTACGCAGCAACACTCAAGTATGCTCGCTCACAAGACAACAGTTTTGCAACCAGCCTCCTCCTACTCCGGCCTAACCACTTCTGGCCTAACCTACTCACGTTTCACTATTTCTAAAACCAACCTGAACGGACCTAATTAACCTCATTGGTTGCTGTATGGCAAAGAGGCGGGACAAGTGAACAGACGAGGCCGCTCATTGGCTGTAAGTGAATGGAGAGCCAAGGTCAGCTGAGTAGGTTAGGCCAGATGGGGCTAGGCCGGCTGCAAAACTGCCGTCTTATGAGCGAGCATGCTTAAATATTGGCTGAAGCTGTAGATAATGCACATTAATCTAAATATTGGCGTTAAACAGTGCATTATAATCTGGATTACGGTGTTCTTAGTCTGCTTTTTTACTCTGAAACTGAGTGTAGTTATTGCTTGCTGAGGTTGGACGTTGGCTCCAGGGCTAATTAAATGGATACATCTGAAGCCTACTACGGCTGCGCCTCCGGTTCTGGCCACGCCATCGCATTCAGGTCACTGCTTCACTTCTAGGATTAAGCGGATATTTCAGAATCAAGAACAAATCCTGACTAAGTTGCGTTGACTTGGTTCTCAAAATTTCCTTTTAATGGAGGATAATTACATCTGTCATCCATGGCACATGACGGCGCAGCTATGGAACAAATGTCGACAAATATTGGTAGAAAAATGGTGTCCAGGGTAGAGTTGTACTCGGCAGGCTATTGGTGGAGCATAGGCAGGACGTGCCACCACTGCTTCGGCGATGTGGCAGCATATTACCACATAGGTGTGTGCATGGCACCCAACCACACATGGTCTACCTTCAATCCCCTCTATGACTGTTAATAAAACATCAGTGCTTCACCAATACATTTATTCAACGCGGCCGGTTCACTTCTGCTTACAGTTCCTGACTCGAAACTGTAAATGGCTTGGCATGCAGGGTTCCATAGAACGCAGTTCGTCATGAACCCCTGCTAAGAACCGCTCTTGAACGACAGCAGTGAACCGCTTAACCAGTTGGGTACATCTGTAAACGAACCAAAAAATTTAACAACTCACATGCAGCCTATGACAAACTTGAGATATCAAAACTGTTGTACAACGAATGAGTGGCATTTATATTCAGGTACTATTGCATTGGAAAACCATAAACACAGGTATTCGTGATATGAAAAATACGGAAACAACTAAGGTGTTCACAGGAATCGCCTAATCATGAGGACAACTTGGTTACTTCTAGGGTTTGAAAGTTTTGAACGTGTTGTCGGAAGGATTGGACGTTAACATGTGTTATCAGGAGGACTGGACGTTAACATGTGTTGTCAGGAGGACTGGACGTTAACATGTGTTGTCAGGAGGACGTTAACATGTGTTATCAGGAGGACTGGACGTTAACATGTGTTGTCAGGAGGACTGGACGTTAACATGTATTGTCAGGAGGACTGGACGTTAACGTGTGTTGTCAGGAGGACTGGACGTTAACATGTGTTGTCAGGAGGACTGGACGTTAACATGTGTTGTCAGAAGGGCTATCCGCTAACCTATATTATCGGATAGAAGGTATGGGGAAGGAAAGTAGAATGATAACAGTATAGTGTCAATAGGCACACAAGGAACATATAGGTACTGTTCGTCGACAAGAGGAAACCTCCATTAAGCCACCAATAAGACCGAGATGAATGTGTTCTCCAAAGAAGGTTGACCTATATCAACCTGTCCTATATCTATCCCTCTATCTAACTATATTGTATATTTAATTTCTCCCTATTCTTTGCTGTTACTTAATTTAACCCCACTGATGGAAATACAGTTAACCTCCCCCCCCCTCTCACAGTTTCCCTGTAGAATTGTTGAACTTACGTAGAAACCTATCAGAGTGATGTTCAAGCTATCAACCCTCAGATAGACCCAACTTGGTAGAGAATAAGCCAGGTTGGGGAATGTGGTGGTGCCATTTGATATTGGCACCATCCATTTGACGCCATCTTTTTTGGCCGTGATTGTCAGTGTGGTACCGTGGAGGACGCCACAGACGTCGTAAGCTGTCAGGTTAGTAGGCCAGTGGAAGTCAACATCGGACCCACCCACATGATAGGAGTACAGGTTCCGATCATCTCCAAGTTGGTAGAGAGGTACTGTGAAAGAATGACATCCTTTATGAGAGGGTCGAATAGCCAGTCTGTTGAATGAATTATAACTTAGCACTAACTAAACAGAAGGTTTGATATCCAGGCAACAAGCACCACTTTGCGAAAAATGTTGTCCGAATACGAGTCAAATATTGTACGCAATGTGGCGTATGTTTGCATATATTGTGTACCTAACACTGTAAGTAAAATATATCGTACCTAACATTGTACATGAAATGCTTGGTATTATACCAGTCGACGGATGTGTACAGTAAAGTAATACCCAGAGTTAAATTTTTCAGCCTTCCATTTCTAGTAGGGTTATCATAAGAAAATTATTATTAATGATGAATGCTGTCTAGTTGGACCTATGCTAATGGTATAATTTAGGGTTCTTACATGGGAAGAACTCGCTACCGGTGTTCGGTTGGCCGTCTATCGGCTGGGAGTACCCGATGTAGAGCGCTCTAGTCAGGCAAATATCAGGCACCTCCGCTGTACCGATCACGATGGTGCTTTTTGGCTCCGATATGGGGAAGTCAAGAGTCGGACCAGTGCGAGATGTGTCCGTGTAATCGATGACAAACTGAATGGTGATCATGATGAAGCTACCGCAGCCAGGGGAAACCTGTAGGGTCAACGGTTGCTGAATTAGAGATGTGGGTGGTAATAAGTGGGTGTGGGCATATGGCGTCATCCGACTGGTGGCTTCGCCCGAGCCAAAGTTACATAAATTTTAGACGATAATGGCGCACGAAAATTTTTGGACTAGTAGGAAAATGTTTGGACTGGTTCGTTTAGTTTCGTTCAGACATTTAGACACGGTAGCTGTCTACGCTCGACGCGCGGACTTCGTTACGAGGTAAAAAAATATTCTTCAAATCGTGCGGTATTTTCATACTCATAGGTACCTCAAATGAGTAACATGTTAATGTGACCCAGCTGTTCCTCTCCGCTATGAACACCAATGCCTAAAACCCTGAACCAAGCATGCAGTGAGCAGCTGAGCGCGGAGGTTAGCTGAGGCAGTTTGTCATGAAACAATTGAAATGAAGCAGCGTTATCATACATCTAGTTTTTGGGTGAATGATGGAAAGAAAAAGCGCCGATGATTTTTTCGAAATGACATACATCTCCTTTCAAGAAGCTATTAACGTCCTAGGGGAGCACTGCACTCCACTAGCTATTATCTTCATTGGGAAATCTGGACTGGAAATTTTATTTTTATTGGTAAGTTAATTGGATTAGCTAATTTAAATTCAACTTTTTGTAAAATTCAATATTTACATAGAAAGAAAAAATTAGGAAAATAGAGAAAGGAATACATTTTATCGGTATTTTTTTCTACTTACAATTTTAATAGATCTTGTATATCATTAAAATTATAATGACTGCAACGATTTAATAACTGGAACGGGATTCACGTTATTTTAATGGGAACATATATATAATAAATTAAGGTGTATTATCCTGTTGAACACAAAGTTCCCCTCGACTTTCTAATGAAATTAGAGCGGGCCGGAGGACCGGGGTCATTGAGTACACGCATCCACGGCCAGCGGACCGACATAACCTTCAATTGCAGTGGGTACAAAAAGTATTCGTCACGAAGGTAAACTTTATTTGATTAAAGCTTTTCCAAAATAATTACATAAACCTACACTGTTCTAATGCAATTCAACATGGTAAATACAAATATCATGTCCTGTTTGGACATGATATTTGAAAATTTGAACCTTCCTCAAGGTTGGATATTCCAACAAGACAAAGACCTTAAGCACATTGAGTTGAGATTGTCTTGGACAGAAGGGGCAAGACAAGCACTTGACCTCAGTCCGTTTGAAAATCTGTGGCGGGAATTGAAAGTGAGGATCTAGGAGAGGGATTCAAGAAATTTTTTCCAATTGAAAGAAATATGCAAGGAAGAGTGGGCTAATATTCCTATTAGCATATGTGTTAATCTTGTGCACAAATTTTTCAATCGTCTAGAAGCAGTTTTTGCTCCTAAAGGTCACATGACGAAGTATTGAGTAAATATGTTTACTGTGTGTCGGATACTTTTTGAATCTTAACTTTTACAAAATTGCAATTATCAAATAAACATTTAATGATATCGTTGTTTTAATAAGACATTTGTATTTCCCATGTAAATTTACATTAGAATAGTGTTTGTTTATGTTATTTTGTTGGATAAGATTTAATTAAATAACGTTTTTCATTGGGTGGGATACTTTTTGTACCCACTGTATGTGAATGAGGGCTGCCGTATCGCGGATACTCAGCCACTAGCTAAAGCTACCTCGACACCAGGGGCCGGATTATCAAAACATCGCTAAGTACACGTAGCGACTTACGTGTGGCGTAAGTGCTGATATGAAGACGTAACTCTAGCGTCGGTATTATCAAAACATTTGAACGCGAAGCTACGTACAAGAAGCCGTACGTAGCTCTACGTCTGCTCGGAGGTGACGTAAGTGGAGTTACGTAGACGTTTTGAGTGTGCCGAAGCAATATAAACTATTGATTTACTTGCAACACGGTGAATTGTGATAGAATTTTGTTAATAATTCAACATAGGCATAATATGTGATCGTGCTAAACGGTGCTCTTTGAGAAAAAAATTCAATTAAGTTATGCCAGCTAATTTCTTTTCCTTTTGTGCTATAATTTGCAAGCAAATCTTGATATACGTATCTAAGAGTTTTATGATCATTTACTAAAACAATATCTTCATGACTTTTTGATTCAAAACTAAGTGGAGTTTGACAAGCCAATCATTTTTCTAGCTACGTACACAAATTCCTTTCTTTCTCCGCTGATAGTTGATCTCCAACACACAAAATATTCTAAATTCTAGGTAGCTCTCTAAAAAGTCCTCAAATTTTGAATGGGAAAATGTAATTTGTTGCCTTGATTGCAAAAATTTACAATGAAGGCGTTGTCATTGCTATTTAGACAACGTCTCACTCATTTCTCCATATGCTCCCTAGTCAGTCAACGTAGATGACGCTGACACAATACAACCTCCTTTCATCCACGCGCTCTGCGCAGAGTCGACAGGAGCTAGGAATGGCAAATTCGAAGCCTCTGATTGGTCAGTTAGTTGGATGGTTTCGATAATACCTTTTCAGATGAGTCTTGCGTAAGAGCGTTTTGTTAATGCCAAATTTTGACTGACTTAGGCAATACGTAACTTTTTGAACGTAAGTACGAAATGTTGCGTGTACTTAGCGAAGTTTCGTTAATCTCTGCCCAGAAATAGTGCACAATTAATATTGCGAATATTGGTATTGATGGGCAGAAGTTCTTCCTTTATGCAATATTCGAAGCATCGTATTCTATTTTATATCTGCCAGCGCAAACAATAAATTTAGTTTGAATTTTTGAAAGAACAAATCAGAAATTTTTAATAAAAGGAATGCTCCGTCTTCAATCAAACTTGCATAAATGAACCTTGCCTGCACCATGTGTAGGACATGACAGCTTCCAAGTTACTCACGTGATCGATGGTGCAGTTCAGGAGGAGCGTCAACGAATCTTAAGCGTGCAAGGAAGTGAGCTTGGTATTTTTCAAAACTTCAACGTATCTCTTACTATCAACGTAGGCAAATAAATCATAAACTCAAATAAGAGGTACTGGTGCGTAGCCTGAGTAATAGCGTCGGTGTTTAAATCGTACTTAGAAAATAAAACCTTCGGCGTTGCATTTTCTCATCTTTTACAAATTATGGATTAACCCTTCCGCGGCAAACAATTAAAGAAATATACATAAATGTTAATTTAATGCAGGTTTCATTGAAGACCAGAGAGTATTTCTTATTGATAATTTTCTTATTGTTTTTCTCTATTCGAGGCTCTTCGACCTCAAAAATCTAACCCCAGCTATGCGCCAAGCAGCAAAGCAACTCCGAGATAACGACCAAATTGTCATAAGAAAAGCTTATAAAAGCAACATCTTTGTTATTTTAGACAAAACCGAGTACAATTCAAAAATGAATGAGATTGTTTCAGATGAATCTAAATTCCGTCGCCTCGGACAAGACCCAACAGAGCAAATTCAGAGAAGAGCCAACAAATTAATAAATACTGCAAACTCACTTATTGGATCAAGAAAACTTACCCCGATCGTCGGCAGTTATTCTCCGGGCTACCTCTACGGCAACATTAAAAACCATAAAGAGAACAACCCGCTTAGACCCATAATTTCTCAGGTTACAACTCCAATCTATAGGACAGCCGAGGAGTTGGATGCTCTAATAAAACCATACATCCCGAAGAAATTTTCACTTAAATCTAGAAGAGATTTCTTAGAAATTCTTCGCGGCCGGCGCCCCGGCGTCCATCTGGTATGCTAGCCTCACTTGACGTCACCAACCTCTTTACCAACGTTCCTACAGAAGAAACTTTGGAAATAATTGCTAACCATGTTTATTCAAATGAAAACTTACCGGCTCCATCAATCCCTAAAAAGGTCCTACTTGATCTCCCTGCATCTGTACTTCTGAATCGCCTTTCCGGACACCTGACAATACATCAAAAAAATCAACAAAACGATCAATCAACAAAACAAAAAAAAAATCAATCAAACAATACAAAATTTACCATCAAATCAACGGTGTTGCCATGGTCAGCCCTCTGGGTCCAACCTTTGCTGAATTCTACATGTGCGAACTAGAAAACCGAGTATTGTCGGACGCAGAAATCAGGCCTGAGCTCTACTGTACGTGCCCAGGCACGTGTACCCCACCATGTATAACACGTGCCCAGGTACCCCACCATGTATAACACGTGCCTCACGTGCCCAGGTACCCCACCATGTATAACACGTGCCCAGTTATACGTGTACCCCACCATGTATAATACGTGCCCGCAGGTACCTCACCAGGCATAACACGTGCCCAGGTACCCCACCATGTATAATACTTGCCCTGATACGTGTACCCCACCATGTATAACACGTGCCCAGGTACGTGTACCCCACCATGGACGAGCTGGCGGGCACGGTAGAGCGGGTCCGGGCCCACCTCAACGTGCGCAGCTTCATTGGCCTCGGCGTGGGCCTGGGCGCCAACGTCCTGGCCCGCTACAGCCTGACCCACCCTCGAAATGTGGGTCAATGTTATACTTACCTGACCCGCTACAGCCTGACACACCCGCAAAATGTGGGTCAATGTTATACTTACCTGACCCGCTACAGCCTGACCCACCCTC
>NW_025947336.1:0-7498 GCF_000764305.2 Hyalella azteca | reverse complement strand
GATGTGCACTGGATCAGAGATCAGGGGGGGCAACCCAAACTATCCGCTGCATAACCCGGCGGTGATCGCCATGGATTGTACCTGAGATTTGCAGATAAATTTGGAAACGATTATGAAACAGCTTTAACTATTTATTAAAGGTTTTAAAGGATGAAAACATTCGTATCACCTGTAAATTGATATTGACACGCTTCGACCGAGTCTCAATGCCATCCTTTTCGGTTTAATGTTGTATCCCAGTGGTTCCCACACTTTTTCAGGCTGGCGCCCTCTTTGGCTCCCTAGTGAACTTCTAGCGCCCCCCACAGACACATATTAAAACATACGCCTCTTTCTTGAAAATTAGTACGCTGCAATTTAAATAGATAAATGTTAAACACTAATGTGTATTTCACAAATAGAACCCCATTAAGTGAACCAATATGTTTTTAAGCTGTTTTAGCTGTTTCAGCACTAGAAACCTTGGACGTCTCGGGCAAATTCACGGCCGGACTCGTGGCCAGTCGCACGACCAATCTCCAAATTCAATTATCAAGTAATATCTCCCAAACCAATGAACGCAGCTCAAGGAAACTTGAAACATATATTCATCAGAACCTAACGTTGCTTTTTAGCTCGTAAAAATTTGAAATTTCATCTTCATTCGTGAGTTATATTGCGATAAAGGCCGAAATTCGCAGTGATCAAAGAATTTCTTCCAAACTACTGAACAGATTTGAACGAAATTTTGAATATGCATTCCTAACTACCAAGCGTTGATTTTTTTGGCCTTTAAAAATTTTCGATTTTACCTTCGTTTGCGAGTTTATTTTTTATTCCACAGACATTCTTGATTTCACACTTCCTTATATTCGGCGCGTATCGCCGGATAATTTGTCGCAAAATTCGCGGCGATCAAGAAATTTCTTCTAAACTACTGAACAGATTTCAACGAAACTTGTATATAAATACCTAACCTCTCAACGGTGATGTTTAGCTCGCGACAATTTTTCTATTTTGCTTTCGTTCGCGAGTTATACAGATATAGGAGGAACGACCGGCTTTTCTACCGGCCGGTTTAACCAAGAGCCGTTTATGTATGTCCGTATACGTATAGCCGTATAACTCGCAAACGAAGGCAAAACGAAAAAATTGTAGCGAGCTAAACATCGACGTTGCTGAGGTTAGGTATTTAAATACTAAGTTTTGTTCAAATCCATTCAGTAGTTTTGGGAGGAATTTCTTGATTACTGCGAATTTAAGCACGTATTGCTGTTTAAATCAAGAATGAAGGTGAAATGAAAAAAAAAACTCGCGAACAGAGGCACAATCGAATAAATTTTCATGAGCTAAACATTAACGTTCGGTAGTTAGGACTGTAAATTCAAAATTTCGTTCGAATCTGCTCAATAGTTTGGAAAAAAAATTCTTGATTACCCGGTACTGTGAATTTCGGCCCGTATAGCCATATAACTATGGCAAAAACAAATGAAGGCAAAATAAAAAAAAATCACGAGCTTAACATTACCGTTAGGTCCTAATGAATACGTGTACCAAGTTTCATCGAGTTAAGTTCATTAGTTTGAGATATTACTGGATCATTGAATTGGAAATTGGCCGTGAGATCGGCCGCGAATACGGCCGTTAATTTGTCCGAGACGTAGACCCAGGAGAAGTTAACAAACAGATCTGGGTGAAAAAACCATCGCTGGGAGTCATGATGTGCTGCACGTGTTGTGTACAAATCGTCAAACAAACGTTCGAACTTCTGACTTTGACTTCGGACTACCTACCCCCCATCGCCCTCTTCTTCCTTACCGCCCCCCAAAATCTTTCCATCGCCCCTAGGGGGGCGATATCGCCCACATTAGGAACCACTATGTATCCTAAGTTTTACTTCGTGTACAGACTCGTACGAGTTGCATAAATTAATTCGGATTTTATTAATTTCATTTTAATGAATTGGTCATAGGGATCTGGTTACCCATGGTCATTTTGGAAGTATTATTTCTTAGGTTTCAATATTAACGGAAGTTATGATTTCTTTCTCATTATTGATTAAATATAATGCATGAATCAAGATTCTCGGAAATATAACTTCGTGAAATGAATAGTAGTTTTGAAACAGTTCAACATGATTCACCATTATTATATACAATATAGTTTATTAATATTCAACGGTAACGCAAGGAAAATTTTTTAGCTGTTCTCACGTAACCAGAATCGCTCCCCAAGCGCACCGTATACCAAATCGCTTAAATAACAGAGAATGATAAGCCAAGGTACAACTGACTTAGCTTATGGATAACTCCTCATGATTAAAATGTTTATTCAAGTTACAAAACCTTCACAAGTGAAAGCATCGCCCAGGTCGTGACTTACGATAGATATCTAAATAAAAATTTTTACATTTCTTTCTAATAAAGACATTTGATCGTAAATTTCGTGTCAAAGGAGCTTACAAACTCCAAACGCTAATAATAATTATGATAAAGATGCTTACAAATGATTTGGGAAATTTTAGTTAAAAAAACGTTTCGTGGAGAAACTCAAGTATATGCGAGGTAAGAATTTGATGACTTAATTAAGGAAAGGCATGGAACTTCAAGTTCATAATTGTGCTTCATGTTGCTATTCTAGTCTTTGTGTTTATCACTCATGAAACATTGCGTGATTTGGCTATTCACAGGCGGTCTTGTTTGTAGGAAAACAACGAATATTCCATCATGAATAAGTAAATCAATTACTTCCAGTTACGATACTTAGTTCAAGCCAAGAGAAATGTCCTCATCAGTAATGAAAACAATGGTTTTGTCCGTGAATTGCCTAATTTTAAAAGCTCCTTGCAGTATTAGGAGAATAAATTCTCTTGAAATCATTGTTTATGAAGTGACTGGATGCTACACGCGTCAGGCGCTGCAGGTCGGGCGCAGTTATGCGTTGCTGTTGAACAGCGCAGCCTCGCGTAGCTGTGATACCGACCGAGCTGTAGTCTATGAATACTGACAGAATTAACCTAAGTCTCATGATCGCGTCATCACGACATAATGTCCGACTGGCCCCACTTATCGTACTGGACCACCGGTCTGTAAGGTCACGACTTTAACGGTCTGAAAGCGGCCCCACTTATCGTACTGGACCACCGGTCTGTAAGGTCACGACTTTAACGGTCTGAAAGCCCGCATGCTTCTTCTTATCAACTCCAGAGAGTGCATTAAGTAATTAATACACACAGTAATACTACCTTCCAATTAC
This sequence comes from Hyalella azteca, assembly GCF_000764305.2. NCBI lineage: Eukaryota > Metazoa > Arthropoda > Malacostraca > Amphipoda > Hyalellidae > Hyalella > Hyalella azteca. The sequence continues at coordinate 4,264 of NW_025947336.1, read as the reverse complement.
CTAAAAGAGTTTCGTGTACGACCAGCTTCACAAATCTAAGTTGTTTTCGTTCATAATTATCACAAGATGTTTCTTCCCAAGATGATCAGTTTTGATCAAAAATGTTCTCAATTTATAGAGAAATAAATTGTATTGTTCTTGACATTTACGCAATATTTCGACTGAATCTCGCGTAAATGACTAATTTTGAAAAATTAGGAGTACCTTTTTTCACAGGGCAACTAATGTAAAAATACCAGCATCTCGGCGTCATGAAACAAAGCTCTCTGCAAATGAGTACTGCATTATACAAGGATGAATAAGTTCAAATGAATTGATGATATTACAGTGAAAATGATTGGAGAAGATTTTATAAGATAAAAAATCATCGTTTGGTAGTTAGGAATGTATATTCAAAATTTCGTTCAAATCTGTTCAATAGTTTGGAAGAAATTCTTTGATCACTGCGAATTTCGGCCTGTTCGCAATGTACGCGTAATTCACGAATAAAGGTAAAATTTAAAATATTACGAGCTAAACATCACAGTTCGGTTTTGATGAATACGTGTTCCAAGTTTCATAGAGCTGCGTTCATTAGTTTGGGAGATATTACTTGATAATTGAATTTGGAGGTTGGTCGTGCGACCGGCCACGAGTTCGGCCGTAAATTCGCCAGAGACGTCCTAGGTTTCTAGTGCTGAAACAGTTAAAACAGCTGAAAAACATATTGGTTCACTAAATGTGGTACTATTTGTGAAAAACACATTTGTGTTTAATCTTTATCTTTTATAATTGCAGCGTACAAAATTTCAAGAAAGAGGCGTATGTCTGTGGGGGGCGCTAGAAATTCACTAAGGAGCCAAAGGGGGCGCCAGCCTAAAAAAGTTTGGGAACCACTGGACTTAGGCATCACGCCGCTCAGCTGTTCTCATTGTTACCAACAATAAAATGTTCAGGTTTCACGAAGCGTAGCATTTTGAGCTTTGCGCCGCATGAGGCAAATTCTTTGTACTCGCATTCATCACATTTGGAATTGATTTCTTCATAACTTAGGAAGTGTCAGGGGAGAGAATCGATAACAATGGTCGATAACAGCGCTGCTCAGACATTTGACGTTGAATTTAACGTGGATTTTTTGTTGAATTTATTTTTTGTGGAATTTAACTACAGGCCCGCAAACGATGCCAAAACATGGCGTCCCCGGAACGCTCAGCTCAGCCTCAGCGTCGAGTGGTCTTCTGCAAGTCCACTAACGAAAGGCGTCTTGTGATTCAGTCGATCAGCTGTTAGAAAAAATAGTAATTTATCACCCTAGGTGATAAAATAGTAATTTTTTCACCTCATTAACTGTTCACATGTTTGGACTGAAAGACGTTAAATTTTATTTGAAATTAAATATTTCACGTTTATCTAGTTTATTATTCTGATCCTCTCAAGAAAATGTTGATTATGAGGTTGCCAGAGCATTTTTTTCAAAGAATTATTTCAATGTCCATAGCAAGATTAATGAGCATACATAATTACTGATGCTTGTATGAACATATTTGCTGTTTCTTGTTGAGCAGGATATTGCGGCAAGGATTATATATCAGTCTTAAGAATAATTGGTCGGTCCTGCGTCAAATGACAAATCGTTCCAGTTTTATTGTGACCTGCTACAAAAATAACCGAGTTAGTGATCCATTTTGCGTAATGTTCAGTTATTGTTTACTTATGTCAAAAAATAACATACATAAAAGAATTAAAGCAAATAATAAAATTCTTTAAGTTGTATATTTTATTATTAGGTAATAAAAGAAAGCCTCCTTAATTCAAGACCTTGCGTTCACCGGTAGGCACACACCAGCTTGGAAACCGCTGGTCTGGCGAGAATCGTGCGGGGCTGAAGTGGAGGCAAGGTTTTCCTACGTGTCATTGAGGAATATAATTTATTGTTCATTCAATAAGTTATTTTGCTGCTTGGTTTTTAAAAGAATTATTTTAATAACTGTTTTGAGCACGTAAATTCAACAATTGAAATAGTAAGCTGAAGTTGTATTGATATATTCTGTTCTTCTTCATAATCACCTGAATAAATGTGAGAAATAGAATCGATGATTCATGGAGAGGTTTGGTGTGTGGCATTTGTGTTCAACGGTCTTTTCTTATGAACAATTCCGACACTAGAATTTTCCATTGATCATACCAAGTACACGGATAGCTTAATAAATTTTATATTCCAGTGAGAGCCTGAGAGGGGTAGATGAATCTTGTAGACAAGAACGAATAAGTTTTTGAGTGGCGGCACGTACAGAGTTAATATTTAGATGAAGACTAGAAGAAAAAGAAGTCCAAGGCAAAAAAAATGCATCGTACTTTTTTTTCTCTTTGGATTTATGGATAAAATAATATTGACGGATTTTTTTCAGAATTATATACAATGACAACATCTTGATTTGCTGATAATGAATAAATTAACGCAACATTTTTTGGGAGGCCTACTCAAGTATTTTTGACTGAAGTTCCTGGTAACAAGATCACGATGAAGCAGCACATCTCAGAAATTTTCTATCAATTAATTCAGGGAGAGACTATGACAAATCAATCCTCCTATCGTATCGCTGTCTACTCAAGCCTATCAGTCGTACGCTGTTAGCATTGCGCCAATGTAGCCGGCGAAATTATTTGAAAGGAATATTCACATCTTCCATATTATTATTTTAAGGATTATAATATACAAAAACACTATAAGTTCAAGCAATAGCCTTGAAATAATTATTTGTATCATCAATATTCCTGACAATAAATAATATACAATCAATATAAGAAGGAAAACACTTGCTAGCGCGATCGCTGCTGGGTCGTCAGACGCTCACAGAACACCATGTCGCGGGGGGGGGGGGAAGTTAACTTATTTTCTTCCTTCATTTTCTTTCTTCTTTTCTTCCTTTTCTTTGTTTCTTCTTTCCTTCTTATTCCTTCTTTCTTCCTCTCTTCCTTTCCTTTGTTTCTTCTTTTCTTCTTATTCCTTCCTCTCTTCCTTTTCATTCCTTCTTCTTTTCTTCCTTCATTTTCTTTCTTCACAAATTTAGAATAATGAGTCCTGAATATAGATTTTTTATGGACATTACCTACATTATTTTTAACGGAACATAATAGCTTTAAGGATCACTTGTGTTCATTGCGGTAGAATTTCAATTAAAAAATGTGAATGCTAGCGATGCTGGCACAGGAGTGCACAAGTGGCTTGATGTAAGAGAACAAACTTTGAATTATGTACTGAAAATTAAAATATACCAGTAAAGGAAGAAAGCATTAGATATCACTTCAAGAATTAAATATAAGAAGTTACAATGAATGATAAGGTCAAATTTTTAACGTTGACTCTGAAATGTGTTGAAAATTCAGAGCAAGACAATTCCAGACGTCACATCATCGCTAATCTTCTTCAGTTACCCCATCAAATTTTCTATGTCAGCAGTATCCACGGGCCGGAGTCAAGTCACTGTTCATAAATTACTTTGTTCAAAATCCGTTTTTGAAAATATTTTTGACGGCTGAAAAGCCACTAAAATGTGATAGAAAAGTTATTCAATTACCGATCGGATAAAGGCCTAGCAAATTTGGTTCTATTACCAAAAATCGGCCGTAATATCAGTAGGTATTCAAGAGCAGACGTATGTCTATGGAGCTCTGATCTCCAAAAAATATGAATCAAATGAGAGAAAATAACTGAATTTTCACAAATTCTAGACTTCTGTTACTAATTAAAAAATTTGCAGGGAGATGAGAGTACTTTGACAGCAAGGGTGTAGAGCAAGGTTTATTTATAGCTCCCAATATAGTTTCAGCGCTAGCTCGGTCATCCACGGCAGGCTTCGCAAGTTCTTCCTGCAAGCAAGAAAACCAAAACCCATTATAATATCTATCATAATAAACCTAATTATAATATCTATTAGGATTTGTAGTCATGTTTTGAGTCATCAATTGACCATCAATATGACTATTGTTGATGATTTCTTGAGACTAGAGAACCGAAGATACAAAATTATCGTTCAGGATGAATTTCTAATGATTTATAGCTTGTCCTCGAATCGTTTTTATTTTGTCGGAACATTCGGATTAAAGTGGATAACTACTTTATTTATTCATGGCCCCATGCGCCACAAGGATATGGTAAAAGAGATGAACCCTTTTACTGTTTATGACGAATGATCCATTGCAAGGCACTGAATTACCGCCTTATTAATCTATATGAGTGTATTATATGTAGTGTTCGATGTGTAGTAGTTCGGATGCAATAATA
>NW_025947335.1:0-1011 GCF_000764305.2 Hyalella azteca | reverse complement strand
GTCTGCCCGTCTGTCCGTCTGTCCCCGTCTGGCTGCCCGTCTGTCTGGCTGTCCGTCTGTCTGTCCGTCCGTCCGTGACTTCAAGTTTTCGTCGACGAGACGAAAACGACGCTCTTTGTCACTCACTGCAGTGAGTACTGAGTTATATTTTTTTCACAGGCAGCTCATAGCGCGTCATGGATACAGCAGAGCTTGGCTGGTACAGAGCGACGCCAGCTCCAGCGCTGAGCAGAAGCCAGTGAAGTACCTTCTTGTACAGCGTCCTGACTTTCCTCCATGTACTATTGACCTCAGCAGTACTAAACTACACGGCAAAGTTAGTAAACGTTTCCGAGACCGTCATTGATACTACAATATATTTTTATGGCGTGTTCTTCAAAGTACTTTAACGCCCAAGGAATGCGTTTCCAGTAGCGCTGTTCTAGCAAGATTGGCGCTGGAACTAAGAATTTGAGTCATCGTTTGGTGGTTTGAGTTCCAGTGTTTTGGATCAATGATTCTACTATTAATCTATACGTCTTTCTATCAAACACTGCCTGTTAAAGTTAACTTGTTCATTTCAATCTAGCGCTTTATCTAGGGGGAAAATTTTTATATATTAATATAGTCAAGCGGTGACATAAGCAGAACAATAACTTCATCTGTGTGCCTCGGACAATCAATAATTTTCTGTCATTAAAAAAGATGGTGCAGTTCAACAGGCACAGGACTGTTCTTACAACTCGGATGTTGACAAGCAAATTTAGTTTCACGCTTGGCAACTTCACAGATCTTGCTGATGCACGCGCAATAGCTCTGTGTGGGCAGAAAGCTTTTTGAAACTTTTACAATTGAACTACCAACTTTTCAGTCAGTCATCATGCTAAATTTTCTTGATCCAAATCAAGAAATTTAGATCGGTCAAAGAATGACTTAACTGACCAGCCTGTTAAATTTGTAGTAGATAAATCAGGCTGATTAAGTATAGGGCATTTTCTCCCCACGTTATGTGATGGTGTGATTAAAGTTATT
>NW_025947334.1:0-980 GCF_000764305.2 Hyalella azteca | reverse complement strand
TCTTAAAAGGTGAACATTCCATCTTCTTCCACACGCGCCACGCGCTGTCAAAACAATGTTTTATTAATTTGTTATCTTAAAAGGTGAACATTCCATCTTCTTCCACACGCGTCACGCGCTGTCAAGTTAATGAAGACAAAATTTAATTATATTGGCACTGACGTTCTTTTTTCAATATTTTTTTATCGCCTATATTACCTCAAAATGCCAGCTGCAGCCGCAGCTCAGACGCATTTCTTGTAGCATTTTCTTTTCACAGTATAAGTAGGTATCGTTTCATCAACCGCTACTTTTGCTATCTACGCTGCCCAGTACGTTACATTTTGGAGACGCTCAACATATTTTGTCATATTATTAGTTTTCTGACTCAATTTACTAGGATTTTCCACTATACGTAGTGATATTTTAATAATTTGCAGTCGTATAAGTAAAATAATTCCAACCTAGTTCATAAGGCCCATTACTGTGACAGTGGCTTGTGGCGTGTTCTGGAGAACATCTGTTTTGTTTATTGGAATTAAAATTTTCTGTGTTTACTTAAAATTTCGTTTCTTACACAGTAATTCAATCAAACTAGGGATTAGATCAACCACCAATCCCTAGGTTGATCAGTGACCACTATAGGCTGATGAATGAACTCAGCCGTTACACAAGTTTTAATACAAACCTTCTTAGTATGAAGTACAGAATAAGTATGAAATTTTTTAGTTAGTCCTGGTAAAATGAAAATTGCGCAACGCACTACAGGATTCATGTTCATCACTTTAGAGTTCATCACTCACTGAATCATAGTGCGAGAATATTCATCACTCACTGAATCATATTACCGTACATTCATCACTCACTGAATCATATTACCGTACATTCATCACTCACTGAATCATATTGCCGAGCATTCATCACTCACTGAATCATATTGCCGAACATTCATCACTCACTGAATCATATTACCGTACATTCATCACTCACTGAATCATATT
>NW_025947333.1:0-495 GCF_000764305.2 Hyalella azteca | reverse complement strand
AATTTATTGAAAATCGTTAGTAATGTTTCTGAGAAGGTCACACTTCAGTTGTTTAACTTTAAGCCAGTTTTCAAGTTTGAGACAAAGTTGAAATTTTTCACTTTTTTCGGGTAAATGTTAACTTAGCAATTATGTGCGTAATCTATCTCCTACTTGCAAAAACGTCATCGTCAAAGAAGCAAAGAAGCTCTATCAGAATGATGGAGAAGTAACATTCACGATTCATTCCGGGAAACTTTATTCATTTAAATTAATTATTTCGATTCACTCGTATTTCATGACAAGATCACATAAATTTAAATTCTCTTACTTTCCGTTGAGAAAGAAACCAGACAATAATTCAAGGAGAAGGAGAAAATAATTCAAGGAAATTCTTCAATGAGAAAACTAGACAATTATTCTCGATTTTTTCTGAACTTTACGTCAAACTAAAAAATAATTTAATTATGTATTTCTCACGGTCGCAATGAAGACGGAATAGTTCATGAGCTGCGC
>NW_025947332.1:0-521 GCF_000764305.2 Hyalella azteca | reverse complement strand
TTACTATAGAAGTTTCTAAACTCTCCGCAGGGTGGAGAATGTCTACCGATTACATTTCATTCAATAAATATGCATATAATAAGGGTGCGCGGCGCTTAGCTTTTAGTTTTCTTAGAGCCGCGCTCGGTCGACACCGGACATCAATTTTGCTGCAGGCAAACATGCCGACAATTAGAGAAAATAATGCTGATAATGAGGAGCTTTCTCCGCACGTCTTGTGCGATAAGTGGACGTCGTTGCCGCGCCATGCTCGCCTTGTGGACGACCAAGGTGCTGATGTTTAAGTTGCTCTCACATGTTCATATTGCGCTCACATGTTCATATTGCGCTCACTTGTTCATATTGCGCTCACATGTTCATATTGCGCTTACATGTTCATATTGCGCTCACATGTTCGTATTGCACTTGCATGTTCATATTGCGCTCACATGTTCGTATTGTACTTGCATGTTCATATTGCGCTCACATGTTCGTATTGCGCTCACATGTTCATATTGCGCTCACATGTTCATATTGCGCTC
>NW_025947331.1:0-28652 GCF_000764305.2 Hyalella azteca | reverse complement strand
ACGTAGTCCATGCACAGAGGCCGCGAAGCTGCCAGCAAAAATTAGATTAAACTGTGAAGTTTATTATACAATAAGTCAAAAAGCATTTACAATAGAATTTATCAAGCTCCAGTCGAGTAAATTAAATATGTATAACAAATGCTACGAAAACATGGTATTTTGCTGTATTTCTCCTACTTAAGCTCAGTTATCATTACATAAAAATGTCATCTTTATCCCTATATTTTAAATACTGTTCATTTTAATAGTATTTAAAATTTTACGTAAAAAAACCTTGCCATGACCGAGCCGCAATTTTCTCCCTATTTTCATAAGGGAACGCAATTTGGGTATTTTTTGTCTTTGTTTGGGTCACCGTAACCCGGTTTTACCCGGCGTATCAGTGCTACGTGGGTTTTCTTCACTGCTCTTGCTGTGGGTAAGAAAGTGGGTCACTACCCTAACAAAATTCGAGTACCACCTAGGTTTCTGCCCAAGAGTCCCTACACTCGGCGCAAACTTATTCTGGGTTTGCTTGGCCACCGGATCGAAATCATTTTCTGGTCAGAATCTCCTTACCGACTTTATAGTCTTCTGAGAGTATGACAAGTGTGTCCTGATAGTGTGTCAAGGGTTGGCCGAGCCGAGTCATACCGCGCTAGCAAGCTGCCCAGAGGCTGTCACTCTAACCTTGAGCTGAGGTTGACATAGATAAGCTGATTTACGTGCGGTCCGAGTCCTAGGCGGTTCTTAGTTCAGGGTCGCAACCAACTCAAAATTTTGATAGGGGTAGGTGAGAAAGTGTGTCACTACCCTAACAAAATTTTAGTACCGCCTAGGCATCTGACGAGGAGTCGCTGCACTCGGGACAATGTTATTCTGGGTCTGCTAAATCGATCGAAATCAGCTTCTGGTCAGAATCTCCTTTCCGGCTTTATAGTCTTCTGAGAGTATGACAAGTGTTGGCCGAGTCGAGTCATACCGAGCTAGCAAGCTGCCCAGAGACTGTCAATCAAACCATGAGCCGAGGTAGACACAAAGAAGCTGATTCACGCGCTCCCAGAGTCCTAGGCGGCACCTGTTTCAGAGTCGGGCCTGCTTCCAAATATTGTTAGCGTGTTTGGATAATATGACCCACTCATTCATCAGAATGGGTCACGTGACTCACATTCGCCAGTGAGGCTGAGGAGGTGTTTGTTGCAGGCGTTCTGCTCGACCGACGTGTAGCTGTAGTGGATGAGGTCCGCTGGCAAGCATATGGCTGGGGGGGGACACATCATTCAGTAAAATTAGTGGGTCGTTTTGTCCAAACGATAACAAATGAATACTGGCAGGCATATGGCTGGGGACATGTGATTGAGTATCATTTAGCATAATGAATGGGTTATAATGTCTAAATGATAACAATGGATGCGAATGACAGACGGCTGTCGTCACATTATAATGAAAGTTATTTCCATCACGACTCATGATAGTGAAGCTCCACACTTACATGTGGTTTCGTTTCTGATGACCAACACGTACCTGTGGTGTCATTGGTGATGCAGAAATGTAATGCGGTAGAATTGGTGATGACCAACTCGTACCTGTGGTGTCGTTGGTGATGCAAAAGAGTAATGCGGTACAGTTGGTGATGTCCAACTCGTACCTGTGGTGTCGTTGGTGATGCGGAAGGGTAATGCGGTACAGTTGGTGATGGCCAGAGGACAGTCGCGGTAGAGGATTGTCCAGTAGACGTTGTTTCGTGTCCGCAGTCGTTCCTCCTCCGACATGTTGTCCAATTCGGCCCTGGCAGCACAACCCAGCTTAGACCACGGCCACGGGTCCATGAAACTCTCGGTCTTGTCCAGCTGCATCGGGGGTTGTGGCAGTTAAATCTTTTAGAGGTTGAAGGAGGCAAAAGTTCAGACTTTCAGAGGCTGAAGGGATCAACACCAGACTTTCAAAGGTAGAAGGGATCATGAGTTCAGACTTTCAGAGGTTGAGGGAAGCGGGAGTTCAGACTTTCAGAGGTTGAGGGAAGCAAGAGTTCCGACTTTCAGAGGTTGTTTTGATAAAGAGTTCAGAATTAAAGAGGTTGAGGGAAGCGGGAAGTCAGACTTTCAGAAGTTGAGAGGTACAATAGTTTGAACTTTTGTTGAGGAGTGCATTAAGTTAGTCATACAACGCGTACGAAGAAACCGACAGTATGAATTAAGTTTGTATACAACGATAGCTTAAGTGCTTAGATTTCTGTACGCATTCCTTTGAATTATCTGAAAAATGTATACTCAGATTTGGTCAAATAGAATAGAATGCCATAGTGCAAGCCGCTCCCACATTCAGCACTACTTTCAGCCTCCCACAGTTGTGCATCTTCCAATCCAACCAAACCATCAGCATCTGCAAACATCTTCCTTATTCAAATTAAATTTCTGCTATTCCCCTCTTGCTCCAACTATTTGACGCGTTTTCTTATCTTAGTAGAAACTACCCCCGTCATGAGTATGAATACGTTTTTAATAGTCTATAGTTCCTCTTCAAACTTATTCATGTCAATCCCGGTTTTCAACCCAAGTTTCTGAACCGCGTCATTTAATTTTCCTCCTAATTGATCCTAACTTCTGCCTCCTCGTCTCTCTCTCTCTCTCTCTCTCTGCTTTTAAATGTCCCTTCTATCAATCGTCCAAATCAACTTGCTCTTTTCATTCACTACTCGCTCTTCTTATCTGCCTCCTCTCCTTTTCCAATCCTCAAAATTAACCACAATTCCTTCTCGTCTACTCTCTCTCTCTCCTTCTCTTCCAGCCTGACTCTTTCCTCATGCCCCCCATCACCCCCGTTATGTGCTGCGTGTGTTTGTACGAGTTGAAGCCCAGGGTGGAAAAACACACCCCGGTGCTGGTGATGGTGGGGCGGAACATCTGGTCGCAGCATTTAGCGCTGTTGAAGTTCAAAACTTGATTTCATCGGAAAAAGATAGATAGATTAAAATAGAGGTATATCTATAGCATACCTATAGCATTTAGCGCTGTTGAAGTTCAAAACTTGATTTCATCGGAACAGGTAATTATGGAAATTCTACTATACTCTAGTATATACCATACCGAGATAGATTAGAACAACAATTGTAGAAATTTGATAAGGTATATACTATACCTAGATAGATTCTCAAAAGTGATATCATCAGAAAAAGATAGATAGATTAAAATAGAGGTATATCTATAGCATACCTACAGCATTTAGCTCTGTTGAAGTTCAAAAGTTTATATCATAGGAACAGGTAATGATATCATCAAAACAATGTAGTAATGATGGAAATTTTATGTTATTAAAGCAGGTAAATGTTATAGCGGTTGTACATTCAACTCCGAGCGTTGGCATAAAGCCACTTATTATTATTATTGTCCCTCATAAATTAATATACTAGTAATAATTCACAATTTATTAAATTCTTAGCTACCTGGACGTAACCTCAGTCGGATTATCATAGTAATTGTAAAAAAAAAACTTTTTATAACTCTAATTATTGTTTAACAAGTTCATCTTTTCATGTCGCCCAATGCGATATATAATAAAATATATAAACTAATTACATGCGATATAAGACATAAGACTATACATGAGACTACATATTATATATAAGACTATACATGAGACTATATATAGTATAAAAGACTATATATCATACAAATACTATACATAAGACTATACATGAGATTATATATTATATCTAAGACTACATATTATATATAAAACGTTGCGAAAGAGTATATATTATCTATAAAACTATTCATAAAACTATATATTATATATAGAACTATGCATATGACTAAATATTAAAAAAGAGAATTATAAATTGACTTTACATTATATATAAGACTAAACATTTCACTCACGCCAGCCAGCTAATGCCAGGGAAGTAGCAGCCCAAGACCACGTCGGTGCACCTGTAGGGTAGTGGCGGTAGAGGTAGAATAACTACCCTAGACATCTACTGCAGGCTAGTTACTGCCCTAGATATCTACTACAGGCTAGCTACTATCCTAGACACCATCACCCACTGTGGTGAGATGCAAATTACCCTAAAAATCACGTTACATTTACCCTAAACGCCCCGCAAAAGTTCCCCCATCACCCACTGTGGTGAGACGGCAAGTATAAATTTACCCTAAATAACTATAAATTTACCCTAAATAGCTATAAAGTTACCCTACACGCCCACCACCAGCCCCCATCACCCACTGTGGTGAGACGCCATTTACCCCAAATAACTATAAATTTACCCTAAACACCCACCCCCACCCATCACCCACTGTGGTGAGACGGCAGGTATAAATTTACCCTAAATAACTATAAATTTACCCTAAATTACTATCCATTTACCCCAAATAACTATAAATTTACCCTAAACACCCACCCCCACCCATCACCCACTGTGGTGAGACGGCAGGTATAAATTTACCCTAAGTAACTATAAATTTACCCTAAATAACTATGAAGTTACCCTAAATAACTATGAATTTACCCTAAACACCACCACCACCACCCCCATCACGCACTGTGGTGAGATGCTATATATGAGCTGGTCGAGGGTGATGTTCCTGATGGTGAGGTAGTTGACCAGATCGAGGTGCAGAGTTTTCTGAGTGTTAGTGGAGCTCAGGAACTGGTTGCTCATGATGCTCGCGCCGTGCAGGCTGATCAGGAGGTAGGAGGCCATCGTCGCGCTCACGCCCTGCGCTGAAATGGATATTTGCGATTATTTTATATAGTGATAAATAATTTAATGAATATTATTACGTAAACTTATTAATAATAATAATAATTTAATTCATCCTAGTAATTTAATTTATGAATTTAGTAATACATAATATATAACTTTAATAAATTTATATTATTTATTACTAAATTATTAAATTAAATTATTAGGATAAATTAAATTAATATTTTTCATTATTGCATTTATTTATTATTATTTATTTAAATATTTGGGAATATATAAATCCCAATTATTGAATTTATATAATAAATAAATTTAATAACTACTGATAAATAGTTTAATATAACAATTTTGATTTAGCTGAATATGAATATTTTTGATAATTTCATGTAGGAAAATATGTGAAATTTTGAGTTTCAACAATAATAATGGTGATCTTTCTGCTGATGCCCCCTGGGGATATCCTGCACAGTCTCCCTCTGGGAATATCCTGCACAGTCTCCGTCTGGAGATATCCTGCACAGTCTCCCCCTGGGGGTATCCTGCACAGTCTCCCCCTGGGGATATCCTGCACAGACTCCCCCTGGGGATATCCTGCACAGTCTCCGTCTGGAGATATCCTGCACAGTCTCCGTCTGGAGATATCCTGCACAGTCTCCCCCTGGGGGTATCCTGCACAGTCTCCCCCTGGGGGTATCCTGCACAGTCTCCGCCTGGGGATATCCTGCACAGTCTCCCCCTGGGGATATCCTGCACAGTCTCCCCCTGGGGATATCCTGCACAGTCTCCCCCTGGGGATATCCTGCACAGTCTCCCCCTGGGGGTATCCTGCACAGTCTCCCCCTGGGGGTATCCTGCACAGTCTCCCCCTGGGGATATCCTGCACAGTCTCCCCCTGGGGATATCCTGCACAGTCTCCCTCTTGTCTCCCTGTCATATGTCACAATCCTGAAGGTTTCACTTTTAAATTTATTTCTCAGTCCGGTTATTTTTCCCATATATACAGAATAGCAAACCTCTCCGTCCCTTCCCTTCATCTTATCAATGTTAATTAAGCATAAATTTTGCAGAGGAAACTATACAAGACTTGAATTGGCATGAAATAAATTGAAACATATCTCCATTAAACGTGTACACATCACCATTACCAGCTATTTTATTTCTCAGGAAGCCGATATGGTCACAGAAACTAACGAACAATTACATATAGAAATTACTCGAACCATTACATGAATATAGTTCTATAATATAACTATACATTAATTATGCATCAGTTAAGCTCATAAATTCAATCATTACCAGCTATTTTACTCCTGAGGAAGCCCGCATGGTCGCAGAAAGTAACATCTGGCACCATCGTGCTTGCTATATGAATTTCTTACTTGAATATGAATCTAATTCTGGAATTTAATTAGACGCTAATTATACATCAATTAAGCTAATATATGTAATCATTACCAGCCATTTTACTCCTGAGGAAGCCCGCATGATCACATATAGTGACATCAGGCATGACCATGCTTGCTGTATGCATTTTTTACTTGAACAAATACATGAATTTAGTTCCATAACTTAATAATTCATCAATTAAGATTATTAATGTAATCATTACCAGCCATTTTACTCCTCAGGAAGCCCGCATGATCTCTGTAAGTAACATCAGACACCATCATGCTGGTAATATTTATTCATTTCTTACTCGAACATATACATGAATGTAGTTCTAGACACTAATTATCCATCATTTAAGCTAATTAATATAATCATTACCAGCCATTTTACTCCTGAGAAAGCCGGCATGGTCACATATATAGTAACATCAGGCATCGTCATTGCATTTCTTAATTGAACCATTACTTGAATTTACTTCTATAATCTAACTTTACACTAATTAATAATAAGTTAAAATAATAAATTCAATCATTACCAGCCATTTTACTCCTGAGGAAGCCCGCATGATCACATATAGTCACATCAGGCATGACCATCCCCTGCAGGCTGCTGTCGACGTAGGCGACCTCGGCATAGGGCCGCCGCTCTACGAACGCCGCACGCGTCGCCTCGTAGCTCAGCTGTGCCAACAGCGCCATGCTGGGGGGGTTTGATGGGGAACTCAACAGGAAATACAATATTTGACAACAAATGCAACAATCAACATAAAACTTCCAGCATTCAACAGAAAATGCAACAAAAACTTTCAACATTCAGCAGAAAATGCAATATTCAACTTTTAAATTTCAACAGAAAAGTTTCAACATTCAACAGAAAACATGCAACATTCAACAGAAAACTTGCAACATTCAACAGAAAACTTGCAACATTCAACAGAAAACTTGCAACATTCAACAGAAAACTTTCAACATTCAAAAGAAAATTTTCAAAATTCAACAAAAAATTCAGCATTCAGCAGAAATTTTTTAAAAATCAACAAAAAATGCAGCATTCAGCAGAAAATTTTCAAAATTCAACAGAAAATTTTGAACATTCAACAGAAAACTTTCAACATTCGGCAGAAAATTTTCAAAATTCAACAAAAAATGCAGCATCCAGCAGAAAATTTTCAAAATTCAACAGAAAAATTTGAACATTCAACAGAAAATGTTTCGTATAAGTTTCAACAGAAAACTTGCAGCATTCGACAGAAAACTTTCAATGTTCAACAAGAAACTTTCAACATTCAACAGAAGACTTTCCACATTTAACTGAAAACTTTCAACATTCAACAGAAAAAGCGACATTTAACTTCAACATTTAACAGAAAAGGATCAACATTCCTCAGAAAACTTTCAACGTCCAAAAATAATGCAACATTCAACTTTCAACATTAAACAGAAAACGTTCAACATTCAACAGAAAATGCAACAATTTATTATTTCGCGGACGTAGCACATGCTACGGTATGTATGTATATTTTGAGCAATGTTTGTTTCGTAGAACATTGTTCTGTCTGACCTCAGAGGATTTATCTTTATTATAAGATTTAATGCATGCTTATTTTTTATCATTAGATTACGAATAACGAATAAACAATGTTATAGTCTACATTAGTCTACACGCTGCCAGTTTTCCTGGGTTCAAGCTTGATGTTTTCAGAACGTAGAGACTGATTTATTGACTTTAATTTGCGATTACGTTACCAAAATACCTTATTTTTACACCTGTGATAAAATTACTACTTCATTATTTTTATTTTGCATTTATATTGCTGTTCGTTCGTTTCATTTACATTATGAACAGAGTATTGAGTTGGAGGATACATTGGTTTAATTACTCCTCGAAAACAAATTTTTTCGAAGTGCTCATTAGTGGTGGATTGAAGTGCAAGAGTTTCTGCGTGCTGGAATTCTGGGAGCTATAACCTTTGATTAAAGAATAAATGTTAAATTTATGGAATTGTCTTCAAGTCTGAACTACTTAATCCTCTACCGCCGTATGTCGTTCTCCGGGAACATAACTTTCAACTTAAATTATACGTAAACTATTGAGTGTAGCAACCTGAGGACGTTTGTACGCAACGGAGAACATTTTAAAGTTGTCGTACGTGGCGGCAACCATCAGTGCAAGTCATTTTGCGCTCACTAGAACCTATCCTTTTTGGGAAGTAGGCGCGTGACAATATTGCTCCGGTTACTAATATTATTATTACTAATATTATTATATTAGTAAAATTATTATTAATATTATTACGTTACTAATATTGCTCCGGTTACTCATGGCAGGCGGTGGGTGGATTAAAGTCGATACGAAAATCTTGTGAGAATTCGGCATGCTAATTTTAATATTTAAATTTTTGGGTGTTTCCGGGTGAGTCAGGATGACCCGCTCTAGAGGAAGAAAATATAAATCAGTACTCACTGCAGTGAGTGACAGAGAGCGCATTTTCTCATCGACGAAAACGCGAAGTCACGAACGGACAGACGGACGGACAGACGGACATGGCGAGCACAATAGCGCCTTTTTTTCCATAAATGAGAAAATGCGCTAAAAACTATACCCACCACGCGAATGTGGCGATGCCCCAGAAGGTCCTCACGAGCCACGTGGATCGTGGCTCGACGATGTGGCTAAAGCCATGGGCGGTCGTCTTGCGACAGAACTCCCTGTGGACATTATATTATTCACTGCAGGTTTTATTATTATATATTAAATTTCACTATATCTCAACAAACCTTCTTTGTAACATTATGATATATTACGGACGGACGGACGGACAGACAGACAGACGGACGGACAGACGGACGGACAGACGGACAGACAGAACGACATGGCGAGCACAATAGCGCCTTTTTTCCATAAATGAGAAAATGCGCTAAACAGTACACCCACCACGCGAATGTGGCGATGCCCCAGAAGGTTCGCACGAGCCACGTGGATCGTGGCTCGACGATGTGGCTGAAGCCATGGGCGGTCGTCTTGCGGCAAAACTCCCTGTGGACATTATATTATTTATTACAGTTGTCTTAATATAAAGTAAATTTCACTATATTTCGACAAACCTTCTTTGTTTCATTATATTATGTCATTTTCAGCGCCACCCTCCCCTATCACTCACACACTCCACCTCTCCACCCTGCTCACCCACGCTCCCCCATGGTCAAGTCCATGCATCCCTCCCCATCACTCTCACACCTCAACCCCCTCCCCCCTGCGCCCCCTTGGTCAAGTCCATGCATCCCTCCCCCATTAACTCTCACACCCCACCTCTACACTACACCAGGTCGGATTCGTTCTTTTTAAGAGAGTCATACCCATGAAAAGCTTCGTTTTCTTCCATGCTGTTCTTTTAGAAAACGTTGTTGTTGTTTAATTTTTCTACGGGTAACTTCAAGAAAAATTGATTTTGGCTTATCCCCCCCCCCACTCACCGCATCGCCCCTTCCCGGCCTCATTGGTCAAGTCCATGCATCCCTCCCCCATCACTCACACACCCCATCACTCCCCCCCTCACTCACCGCATCGCCCCCCGCGCCCCCTTCGTGAGATCCGAGGCCCCCACGATGATCCTGTCCTTGGTAAGGCGCGAGAAGTTCACCAGCGACACGCGCTGCCGGGGCCGTGACGTCACGCTGGCTCCTGCGTCGACTTTTTCTTCACTGGCGCTTTTCTTCAAGTCGTGATTTTTGCTCGGATTCGTTCTTTTTAAGAGAGTCATACCCATGAAAATCTTCGTTTTCTTTCAGGCTGTTCTTTTCGAAAACGTCAGTGTTGTTCACTTTTCCATGGGTGACTTCAAGAAAAATCGATTTTGGCTTCCCCTCGTCATATATATTTTTATCATTGTTTGAATTGAACGAATGCTTAAATAACGCATCTTTTTCCTTTATCATTAAAGGCATTGGATCCTTTTTACTGTTATCTCCATCATCAGCATTGACAGCGATTATTTTATCAACTGGCATTGCCGGATCTTTACTTTTCGTACCGGAACTCATTTTGGAACCCATGCCCAAGTCTGAAAAATATTATTTTATAATACTATATCATAATATAAAATATTTACGATCAATTTAAAAATTTTAAAATGTTGATTAGTTTCATTCATGTATAATTTCTTATAAAAACATGATTATCTTCATAATTAATTTTTTTTCTAATTATTTTTCAATCGTTTATGTGTCAGACTGCCAGTGACTGTGAGGCCTGGTATTATATCCTCAACCCGTTGACTGATATGAATGGACCCAAAAACTATAACATTATTATTAATTTATTATACAAAATTAGTGCATTAAATAGTTATATTTCAATCTAGGAAACCTCTAGATTAAAACCATTTACTGAGCTAACGTTTCCCGCTAAGCTAAATATTGTAATTATGTCCCGTAGATTTTCTTGGTATACTAAATCTGAACGACATTCCCGGTCACAATTCTTATATGTTTAGAATTTAAATGAACATTTAATTTCTCCTGATGCATGTACACTTTTTACAAAGGATAATTAGTTGCGGTTTCGATCCCAGCTGGCTGTAAAAAAATATTGCATGAATTGACGAATGTGTATGAACAGCTGTATTGGCGTAATGAGCTGCGGGTTCAAAGACCCAGCAAGCTGTAAAAATTTTGTGACAGCTCAGAATCAGTCGACATTACTGTTACTTAATGAAATTGCCCTTGATTCTGAGATATTGAATGAATATAATTTTCATTCAAATAATGGCACTACTGCGCTCCATATGATAACTGTAAAAGTTAAACAACCTCAATACATGACTATTTTAGGGTGAATAAATCAGATAATGGCTACAACAATATATTGGATGTAACGCTCTGGACGGACACACAACCGTCCTCCTCAGTGTCTTACGACGCACTGGCCGTGAGGTCCGGCCGGGATGCGCGAAGTTTTCAAGTGTAATATTGACGCGATAAGCAACACAAACATTGTTCACATACACGGAGTATGTTTACGGGTGCCGACTTATGAAGTTTGCTACAAACATTCTCGGTGGTGATCATAAAATCTGTGTTTGAACGGCTTCCAATATTTTATATAAATTTTAGTGACCGGGATCTATGAAAGGGTCATATTGTCCAACAAGGGAAACATTTTCTCACCCACGACACGTGACACTGAAATGCTCTTTTACCGGGCCAAACTGGGTCAGGATGACCCACATAAGGGCAAAAAGTGCATCGCATAATCAAGAAAAAGTTTTCACTACTTTTCTGAGTGAATTCTTCGGTATATTCTTATATATAATAAATTGTAACGTATGATTTTATGTCAGATTTACCTGTTTCAGTGGTAACCTGGGCCTATACTTTCAAAAAAAATTAAGAGATCGTAAGTTCATCAGCCAATCATTGACGCCCTTTCAAGCGAAATCCACCAATCATAGACAAGAAAATGGAGCGTAAGTACTTACGTTCACTTAGCGAATTTTGAAAGTATGGCCCCTGATTATTAAGATGAGGTCAGATTGTCAGGAGGTTTAGTCTGACAGGCCCGATAATATATAATTATAATAAATGTTCGGTTTTGGTTAATTATCGGATACTCTTCTGAGGTTTATTGGAGTTGAGGGTCCAAGGGTTTTTTTATCTAGGAGCCAAATGAGGTCAATAAATGCCTTGCTATTAGAAAAAAGTTTTCTAATTTCACTTACTTATTTATTTCTTTTTTTTTTAGAGTTTAGGGCACATTTTGCACATGAACGTTATAATATTGAAGGTTGTTACCTCCCCGTTCAATAAGTTGTCCTGTAACTTACCTGTTCCATATGAAAGATCATTTATTAAAGTAAAAATTATTATTTCATTATTTATTAAAGTGAAAATACTACTTTATTTTCATATATTATAATATTTAAATGATAGAAGCTATGCGAATCTGTTTAAAAACGCCCTTTCACCGGGCCAAACTGTATCAGAATGACTCACTCAAGGGCTAAAAGTGCTTCGTTTTTCGGACAATGTATCTTCATTTTCCTCAGTGTTCGGCGTAAAGTCGAACACTGAGTGAGATATTAATTTTAAATATTAATTTCTCTATTAATTAATAATTTCTCTATTAATTTATTTTAATTTAATAATTAAGTTGATTAAATTTGATTAATTTAATTAGGTAGTTATTTAATTAATTATTCTCTCTATTTATTCTCTAAGCGAGATATTAATTTCTCTCCTCCCCATAAGGAGAGCGTGATATTAATTTTAAAACAACTACTAATTATATGAACAATATGGCTGTATTTCCAGAGTAGGTGAAAAATTTTATTTATGTTATGAAATGTCAAAAAAAAAACAAGTAAGAAGTTCACGAACAGTTTCATTAAAGCAATATCATTGACGCTTTTCTTTTGAATAAATTTATCGTATTAATTTTGTGCAACGCTTGCATCATTTGCTCAATGAATTTTCTAAATCAAGTTAATAAATAATACTTAGAATATACCTGCACCTGGTCATCACGAGATAGGGTTTAAGTTGCGGGATCAAAACCCGCAACTATTTGTGAAAATCCTGGTGGAAATCAGCAAGGTGGCCAGTATTTAAATAACTACTTAACTGTAACTTCATAATGGTAATTATTTAAAATTATAAAACTCAGTAATTTTTTGATAAATAAACCTGCGTTTTTAAAGGTATAAATATTTCATCTAATGTATAAATTGCATCAGTTTTTCAAGTTTTTTATTTTTCAATTAATTTAACAGTCTTCTATCAACGTTCTTTCCGAAGCAATTCACAAATATGTTTTAATATTATTTTATTATTTTTAATATTAATTCCTGCGTGTCATGGTATTAATTCATGTGTAGATACTCAAAATTTTCCGCAAAACATCAGTGGAGGTTCTTTTAAAATTCATGAACTTTCCGCCTGACATTAATTGTCTATCCATGGTTCAGAAGAAAATGATTTAAATCTGTCAGCCAGAATGATTCAAAGTCTGTACATTTGCAGTGGGTCAAGGCCTACAGCGGCATTGCTGGTAATGAACGTGCTGATGCTGCTGCCAAACTGGGACATCACTTGCATCACTCTACCTTGTTCCCTCTACCTTGCTCGGATGCCCTTGCTATGCCTCGGTCATGCTTCCTTAGTTTTTGGGAGTTGGAACGGCTGTCTGCAGTGGCTATATTGATGGACGGGGCCGCCATCTTGCATCCATTTGTTCAGGGTTGTCTCCAGCCCCATGGATTGCTTGTCATTCTCGCCGTATTTAAGTGGTCCTAACTCGCCTTCGTCTGGGACATGTTGGAGTCCGCTCTTACCTTCATCGATTTGGGATGGCCGACACTCCCATGTGCCTGCATTGTGGGGTAGAAGAAACAGTTGAACACTTCCTCCTGATATGTGCCCTATATGACCGTGAGAGACAGGTGATGGTATGATTGGTATCAAGCATCAATGCCCTGAAAGTTCCTCTCATGTCTGTGCGTGTGCTTCTCGGCGGAGGCAATTACCCTAGATGAATTCAGCGCTCCATAGTGCGAGCAACTGCTACTTATCTCTCACAAACTGGTCGTCTAGCTACCTTATAGCTAGTGAAGAGCGCTGAATCTAACGACAATTTGCCTCCCATCGCTTCACATCATGAGACGGCCAACAACCTGGAGAAGGATCATCAGCTGAGAAAAATGGAAAGAAATTGAAGTGAGAAGATGAAGACATGCATTATATCTATTTCTCATTAACTTCAAGGCTTACGGTTATTTTAGCTTTTTATTGTATGGCGAAAATGTATGGCTCATCACGAAATTAAATTATTAACGCATCGGTTCACTATTCAATATTGGCTAGTATTTCAGTCAGTTTGACAAATTCTAGTAGTTTAAATGTTGTGTTTAGTTTCTAATGGTAAAGAAAGTTTTAATTTTTTAAATAAATAAATTGCTTAAGTAATCAGGCACCAAGTGAACTGTTTGAGTTTCAGTTCTTAAGGAAAATGGACAACGGAGTCGAAGTTGTTATTCCTGCCGCGCTGATTTAAACACAATTCCTTGCGCGTTGGCAGGCCAACTGGCGCCAGTATGTTGCAGATACAGGGAAGGGTCGCCATCTGTATACTCTCCGCAATGATTTACTCCCTGTCCCCTGGCTGCACACAAGATCTAGACGTGTCTCAGTTGTACTGGCTCGCTTTCGGCTGGGACATGTTGGTGTGAATGCATACATGCATCGCTTCTCCATGTCAGACTCCCCCTTGTGCACCACCTGCAACCAGGATGAAACAATCGAGCATCTTTTACTCGAGTGCAGTCGNCTTTGCTGCATCGTAATCCATCCAACGTACCGGAAACCTTACTTTTTTTCTAAATAGTTGGCCGAAGACTGAGAAATATATTAAATGCAAGAATTTCAATCAAAATGTGTCAGCAAGATCTTCTGAAGGCGAAAATTTGGCTACTGAAGCGTCACCAAAGATCTTGCAATATTCATCCACTCTCTGCACAGTGGGCAGCTGCTTGACAAGTTGACAGCTTGTGAAATGTGAATGAGACCTAAATGCCCATGGGCCATGAACCCATGATGAAGGATAATTTAAACCCGTTCAGGCTGTTTCTATGACTATTTCCCTATTTCTTATGTGAAAAATAGGAAAATTGCCTTTTTTCATTTTTATCCAAGATTGATTTTTAAAAATCACCTGAAATTATTGAATGTTAGGTTAAATTGTTTTTACCTGAAATTCTAGATTAAAACCATTGTTTTTCACCTGTAAAATAACTAAAATTCTCTAGAAAATAGGTAGGTATTGTTTTACAGGTGATTTTTGAAAATTGCAAATGAAAACCAGCATTTTTTCTTCTTTCATACTGAAAAATGCAGAAAATGGCATAGTAATTTTCAGAGTTGGACAAACAAATTCATGTTTTTTTTGTCTGATTAATGGATGGAATAACTGTGGATTTAGCCAAATTGTTTGGCTAGAAAATATCTTTTAAAATTTTTTTTCAAAGGATTAGCATTAGGCATGGAATATTTTTTTTTTACTTTGCAAGCCGCGACTGAATTTTTTGAGCTTGGTTTTATGCCAGGGTGCAGAGGGTGGATGCAGCATTGCCAATATATGGGTTTTTAAGCCCTAAACGTCGCCGGGTAATTTTTAATGTAAAGCCATTTACGCTGAGTAATGAAAAACTATTTACAAGGTTGCATGCACGTGTTACCCAAAATAACTAATTTTACCCTAAAAACAGTTTGTTTGTACAGCAAGTGTCAACTGAACATGTGATAATGCAGTCTGACCGCTCTAATGTGACCGCAACTACGTAATCGTAAGCTTGATGTTTACATTTTTTTTGGTGGGAACTCATCGCAACTGATTTCCAGACAAGCTTCACTGCATCTGGTCCCAGATCCATCCAACATACCGGAAACCTTATTTTTTAAATAGTTGGCCGAAGACTGACAAATATATTAAGTGAAAGAATTTCAATCCAAATGTGTCGGCAAGATCTTCTGAAGGCGTGAAATTTGCTACTGAAGTGTCGCCAAAGATCTTGCAATATTCATCCACTCTCTGCACTGTGGGTTTTATGGATTTATTAGCCATGATTCCATTTTTTGAGCCATGATTCTGACATTTGAGTGACAATATATTTATGAGCTCAATCATATGATTATGACATTTGAGCCACAAGATTTCATAACTACTGGAATTATATGATATTAGAGCTGCAATATTTCAGAAAAAATATGACTTTTCTAGCCCTGCTTAGCATATTTTCAATAATTTTGGAATTTTGCAGCAGCTTGATCATG
The DNA here is from genome assembly GCF_000764305.2 of Hyalella azteca. Lineage (NCBI taxonomy): Eukaryota > Metazoa > Arthropoda > Malacostraca > Amphipoda > Hyalellidae > Hyalella > Hyalella azteca. Next base: position 12,758 of record NW_025947331.1, on the reverse strand, counting down.
CATTTTTGTATTTATTTGGAAGTAGTTGCTGTTCCACCTGCAAGCCAATGAAACTTGTCTGCTGCTGAGGAAGAGACCCAAGAAAGCCATCAACACTGCCATATCCAGATGTGACAGTTGGCCCACAGGAGGTCATCTAGACATCTACACATCTCAAACAAAGCTAACAACAACAACTGATTTAAACACGAATGACTCTAAATGCAAGTTCGAAGTTTGTACCTATTAAATTGTTCTTCCTATTATCTAATTCTAAAGAGAAGTTGAATATGTGTGTGCTATAGGAATAGGAGTAACTTACATAATTATTTTAAAGTATGAATTTCCATACTACGTAACTCATTTACTATATACTGATAACTTGATAAGTGATATAATCAAGATAAGGCCTAGGTGGAAGACAAAGAGAATTCCGTAAATTTTTTGACATTTTAACCCTAAGTTTCCGTGTAGGTATATACACAAATATAGTTTATGCTAATGCATTTAGCATATTTATGAGCTAAATCAGGTGGGTCGCCTCCAATAAATTGAATAAAATAATGTTCTGAAATGACTTGGGTAAGAAATTTATAGCCGAGTGAAAAAAAATTGAAATAATTTTGTGTGTACCTAAATCAAGAGAAATATTCAATCATCTGGGCTCTGGCAATACTGTGCCAGAGGCAGAGAAGTAAAAAATGGCCAAAATACATTAAATATAGGCTCTAAAGCCATAACATTACAATTCAAGATATTAAACAATTTCATCTAAATTTCACTTATTTCTTACAACGGAAGTTACAATCTTAAGGTCTTACCTATTATCAATCATGAAAATCAAAAATAAAAGTCAAATATGGCATTGCATTGATCACAAAAATAGGGCATCACTTAGCAGCTGCCCAGTGCCCACTATGCAGAGGGTGGTTGCAGCGTCGCCAATATATGGATCTTTAAGCCCAAGGCGTCGCCGGCCATTTTAAAGATGCGTCGCCCGGTAATTTTTAATGAAAAGCCATTTACGCTGAGTAANGTGACAATATATTTATGAGCTCAATCATATGATTATGACATTTGAGCCACAAGATTTCATAACTACTGGAATTATATGATATTAGAGCTGCAATATTTCAGAAAAAATATGACTTTTCTAGCCCTGCTTAGCATATTTTCAATAATTTTGGAATTTTGCAGCAGCTTGATCATGCATTTTGTATTTCCAATTGAAAAACAATTAGAATTCCTGATCTACTACAAGATTATATTAGTTATCTATATGTGACAATGCAAGTATTAATCTATTTATGTCCTAAATATCCATAGATCTCAAAAAAACAACAAAAAAAATTCTGCTATGCTCTGCAGATGTTCATCTATGCTTATTTGTAGAAAATTGTTATTTTTTATTGTTTATTTATAGAATATCATTATTTGTTATTGTTCATTGCTAGAATATTATTATTTGTTATTGTTTATTTGTAGAATATTATTGTTTGTTATTGTTTATTTGCAGAATTTTATTATTTGTTATTGTTTATTTGTACAATATTATTATTTGTTATTGTGTATTTATGGAATATCAATATTTGTTATTGTTTATTTATAGAATATTATGATTTTTTATTGGTTGTTTGTAGAATATTATTATTTGTAAAGTGTTATTATTTTTTGTTGTTTTTTTGAAAAGAAGTATTAAAATGCATTCTTTCCACAGAAATACAAATGGCCAGCACTATCATGGAGCTGTGTTGCCTAGATCTCACGGTGCAGCTCCTGCCAGGGCAGATTGATGCCGGAGACTCCGTGGCGCAGAACAGGAAACTGACGTTCACCATCACCCTCACCATTGCTCCTAACCTGCCTCAGGTGGATGTTTCATTTTTTGTTATAATGTCACCATCACTCTCATCACCATCACCCTCACCATTGCTCCTAACCTGCCTCAGGTGAACTTTTCACTAGGTATTGTTATAATGTCACCATCACCATCACTCTCATCACCATCACTTTCATCACCATCACCATCACTCTCATCACCATCACCATCACTCTCATCACCATCACTCTCATCACCATCACCACCATCCAGCCTAACCTGCCCCAGGTGGATTGTTCACTATTGTTATGATGTCACCATCACCCTCACCATCTCGCTGTGTATTTAATAAAAAATTTTTTCAAATTCTAATTAACATTAATCTAAATCTATAGATTACCTGACATAACTTTTAAATTTGAATTTGCTCTTATAGATATATTCAATAGTTATCACTTGATTAACTCTAAAGAACATACTAAATATCTTAAATTAATATTAAGTATGCTAAAAATATTAAATGCCACATCTTAAATATATTTATATTTACCTAAACTTCAATATATATAAATTATTCAGCAATATTCACTTCCATGTAGGAATTTTAATATCATTTTGAAGCAGTTTACATAATTTTTATATTAAATTAATTAGTGGTTGATTGGAATAAAACAATTAATAGTTAATTTAATAACTTTTGTGCAGGTAAAAACATGTATCATGATTTGGACAACATGATCCACTAATATTTCTGCTAATTTCCCACTAATATTAGTATATCCCACTAATATTATTTGCCACTAAAATTATTTGCCACTAATATTATTTGCCACTAATATTCTAATATTCACGTTTGTGTTGCCGCAGACTCTGTGTGTGCGTATCACGGACGCAGACGACCCGCAGGTGCTGCTCACGTCCTGCGTCTCCGCTGCCGACTACCCGGGCCTCAAGGCAGCCCAGGTTGTATTGTTTGGCTTTGTATTCTATACAATCCTGTATATACTATCTGCAATATTTTAGATTCACATTCTATAGAATCTCTGTATATTTTGTAAATTTTGGTTTTGTATTCTGTACAATTTCTGTATATACCCGTACTGTCTCTGTTATTTTAGCTTTGAATTCTATACAATCTGTAGTACCTTGGCTTTGTGTTGGCCTGTGTAACGGGTATGATATTTCACATATGTGAAAAATATATTTTAATTTGTAGTATGTATTTTATTTCAATGTAGCATTTAATTTAATGAATATTTAATGAATTTCTAACAATAAATTGCATGTAAATTACAAAAATTAAACTGAAAAAATAGTTTCTCTGAACTTAACTCATGTTCTCATTAAAAAAAACACTTGCACAAAAATATCAACAAATATTCACTATGAACTAAAAACATTACTAATAATTTTAACTTGAATATTAACTAGAGGATAAACGCTGAAAAAATATGGAAGAAAAACTATCTTTGCCATCCCCCACAATCATCGTAATATTGATTAAAGTAATATTGATGAAGACCTTGGAGATATTTTCTTGATAATAATGATGGATTGATAGTAATGATGCTAATGATATTAATGCTGAGGATGTGGTTATGGATCTTCTGTGATGTAATTTGCCTTAATGATGGATAATCACTGTAGATGTGGATGTTATTTATTGATAGATGTTATTTATAGCAATGATACAATGATTGTAATGATAGTGATGTTAGTGATTGAAGTTGTCAGGGTTATGATAGTAGGATGGTGATTATGCTTATGATATCACTGATGGCAATGATAGTGATTATACTAATTGAAATAATGATCTTAATGATAATATGATGATGATTCTAGTATGTAATGATGATAACAATGATTGTGGTGCAGGGTTTGCTGGTAGACTTCCAGTCGTTCCCGCAGCATCTCATCCAACTGCTGCAGTCCTGCCAGCAGCAACATGGACAACTGCAACCCAGGTAGTTCTTTGAGTGGTGCTTGTACTTGTGATGTATATCAAGTTATGGACAACTGCAACCCTGGTAGTTCTTTGAGTGCTGCTTGTACTTGTGATGTATATCAAGTTATGGACAACTGCAACCCTGGTAGTTCTTTGAGTGCTACTTGTACTTGTGATGTATATCAAGTTATGGACAACTGCAACCCTGGTAGTTCTTTGAGTGCTACTTGTACTTGTGATGTATATCAAGTTATGGACAACTGCAACCCTGGTAGTTCTTTGAGTGTTGCTTGTACTTGTGATGTATATCAAGTTATTGTTTTTTAAGATGTGAATATTTAATTATTTTGATAATTGAATAGAATTTTGTTTTAAAATCACATTAAAAATATATTGGGGATACTTATAATAAATATCAAGACATAATTTTTTAAGACTTGATATTTAATTATTTTGATAATTGAATAGAATACATAGAATATACCTATAGAATTTACAGAATATTCCTATAGAATATATGAAATACTGGTATATAGAATATACCTATAGAATATACAGAATACATAGAATATATACAAATATACCTATAGAATATATAGAATACATAGAATATACCTATAGAATATACAGAATACATAGAATATATACAAATATACCTATAGACAATACAGAACACATATAATATCTAGGCACTCCCCCGCAGGATGGGTGTGGTGCTGAGTGGGTGTGGGGCGGTGCCGGGGCTGCTGGGGGAGACAGCGGGGCCCCCTTCACAGTCTGGTGGGTGTAATGCTAAATATTATTATTTATTACCTTTAAATTATTATTATTGGCATTTATGAACTTTACATAATTAATTTTGTCATTTATTAACTAAATAATATAAATTTAATAAATTAATTTAATAATATCTAAATAAAATTATTGAAATGAGATGAAAATTTATTATTTAATAAAAGTGGCATGTGTAAAATTAAAATAATTATTATTGCATTTATAAACTTTAAATAGTATTATTTATAGGCACTGTTAGACCAAAAATTGGGTTATGAATATTTAGACATATTTAAATAAAATATAGATGAACAATTTCTACAATATATATAAATATATATTATACACAACATGACTTGATATAAAATGTATATGAAATATTTCTACAATATATATTGATATATATTATACATAATATGACAATATTTCTATACCGGTAATATATAGTAATATATATTAAGGTTATGAAAAATATTTTTAAATAAAATGTACCTATATGAAATATTTCTACAATATATATTAATATATATTATACACTGAAATATATCTACAATATATATGAATATATATTATAGAGAATATGACGTGAAATAAAGATGGTGGTGATGGTGGCAGGTGGTGTGGTGATGCAGGTGGTGGAGCACAACAGCTTCCGGCGGCTATGCCATCTGGCCATGGCTGTGGCACCGGCCGCCACAGCCACAAAACTGCGCCATCTCGCCGACTGCCTCAGCCAGCTGCAGGTGTGTGGCATGTGTGGCGTCTAGCCAGCTGCAGGTGTGGCATGTGTGGCTAGCCTGGCCAAAATGTGGCATGTCTATGCCACATTTTGGCCGGCTGCAGGTGTGGCATGTGTGGCGTCTAGCCAGCTGCAGGTGTGGCATGTGTGGCTAGCCTGGCCAAAATGTGGCATGTCCATGCCACATTTTGGCCAGCTGCCTGTTTGGCATGTGTGGCGTCTAGCCAGCTGCAGGTGTGGCATGTGTGGCGTCTAGCCAGGTGTGTGGCATGTGTGGCTAGCCTGGCCAAAATGTGGCATGTGTGGCGTCTAGCCAGGTGTGTGGCATGTGTGGCTAGCCTGGCCAAAATGTGGCATGTGTGGCGTCTGTCTCTTATACACATCTAGATGTGTATAAGAGACAGGGATTGGCTGTTTTGATGGATTGGCTGTTGATGGATTGGCTGTTTTGATGGATTGGCTGTTGATGGATTGGCTGTTTTGATGGATTGGCTGTTGATGGCGGCTGTTGGACGGGTTGAATGGTGTCGTGGTAGCGAGCGTGCAGCGTTTCTTTTCTTGGACGAGGTGGTTGGTTGAGGGTAGTGATGCGGTGGCAAGGGTTGTTGATGTCGTTGCTCTTTACGAGGAATTGTGCTGCCAGTAGATCGGTGTGCTGTTGTACTGTTAGCATTCGGCATTCTGAGTGGAGGTGTGGTTCTGAGGTGATGTTGTGGCATGTAATTGTGCGTGTTTTGTGTGTAATTGTGCGTGTGTTTTGTTCTGTTTGGAGGCGATTGAGATTTGACTTGGATGTGACAGGTATCCAGGCTGGGCAGGCATAATTGATTATTGGGCGGCCAATTGCTTTGTAGGTTTGGAGGAGCGTTTCTTTATCTTGTCCGTATGTGGTTCCAGAGAAAGCTTTGAGGATATTGTTACGTTTCGAAGCTTTGAAGGCGATGTTTTTATGGTGGGCAGTGAAAGTGAACATCGTGTCGAAGGTGAGGCCGAGGATTTTCGGGTTGTGGTTGAGCGGCAGTACCTGGTTGTTGATTTCCACTTGTGGGTGGTGATTGTATTGAGCGGTGTGAGGAGTGATGAGCGTGACTGTTGACTTGGTGGCTGAAATTTCGAGATTGCGTTGGGTAAAGAAGGGGGTTAGGGCCTATACCTTCAAAAAAGTTAAGAGATCGTAAGTTCATCAGCCAATCATTGGCGGCCTTTCAAGCAAAATCCACCAATCATAGACAAGAAAATAGAGCGTAAGTACTTACGTTCACTTAGCAAGTTTTGAAAGTATCGCCCCAGCTCTGGCAGATAGTTATTGAGTTGTTCGGTAAGTCGTACGGTGTCGCGTCCAGTTGTGTAGATGGTGAAGTCGTCTGCGTAGGAGATGATTTTGATGTTGGGCGGGGGTGGCGGGGCTTTGGAAACGTAGTGGTTGAAGAGCGACGGGGACAGCACGGATGCCTGTGGTACCCCAGTGTGAATGATTCGTTGTTTCGATGTTTCATTGCGGAATTCGGTGTAGGCTTAGCGCCCATGTAGATAGTTAGTGATCCAGCGTATGATTAAACGGGGCAGGATGGAATCGATAAGGTCGTTGACGAGTGTTCCATGGTTGACGGTATCGAAGGCTTTGCTGAGGTCCAAGGAAGTAATTATAGTGCGGTGGGCAGGTTTCTTTTGGTTGAGTCCATTGGTGATGTCGTTTGTCAGGAGAACGAGAGCCGAGGTGGTAGAGTGTCCGGGTCTGAAACCGTGTTGGTGCCCGGCGAGTGGAAGGTGTTCGTTGATGATAGGTAGGAGGCATTTTTCGAGAACTTTGACGGCTGGACAGAGGAGAGAGATCGGTCGGTACTAGAAGGAGGTTTGGTCTTCTGGTTTACCGGGTTTGAGTAGGGGGATCACTTTAGCGGTTTTGTAGATATCGGGTATTCGGCAGGCTCTGAGCGACTCGTTGAATAGTTTAGTCAGGTAGGTGGTTCCATGAGGTCCGAGGTGTTTTAGGTGAAGGATTGTAAGGTGGTCGGGTCCAATGGCTTTGGAAGGACGAGAGTTTTTATAGCGTTGTGGATGAAGTCTGCACTGTTAGAAAAATTACCGTTAACGGTATTACCGGCGTTTCAGTGGCCGGTCGGCACGTGAAAAGAAACATCGTTTCGCCGTTTTTATTCCAATTTAACACCAGAAATCCATAAAACATTTGATAAAAACGGCGAAACAGTTTATTTTCACGGAACGACCGACCACTAGGATGCCGGTGGGACCGTTTTTTCTAACAGTGTGTGGTCAACGTGAGGCAGTCTGTCAAGTCGAGGCGCTTGGCTGAACGTTTTGTTATCCGGTCAAGTTTGTTCTTGGTGTGTCGCGCGGAGATGGTGAAGAGTTTGTTGAATTTGTTGGCCATTTTCTTGTTGTTGTTGAGGGGCTTTTCATTGAAGGTGATCGCAACGTTAGGGTAAAGCTTGGGGTTTCCGTTGAGGGCTTTTATGGTTGTGCACAGGCGTTTGACGTTGGTGTGGTGGTTGAAGGTGTCAAGGTATTTTTTCCAACGGGTGGTTTTGAGGTTGTTGGGGAGGCGGTTGAAGGTGTCAAGGTATTCTTTCCAGCGGGTGGTTTTGAGGTTGTTGGTGAGGTGGTTGAAGGTGTCAAGGTATTCTTTCCAGCGGGTGGTTTTGAGGTTGTTGGTGAGGCGGTTGAAGGTGTCAAGGTATTTTTTCCAACGGGTGGTTTTGAGGTTGTTGGGGAGGCGGTTGAAGGTGTCAAGGTATTCTTTCCATCGGGTGGTTTTGAGGTTGTTGGGGAGGCGGTTAATTTGGGTCTTGATTGTTCCTGGCTTGAACCAAACCTCAGCAAATGACGTATATTTTACGACATGTTTCATTTCCTACATGTTCTATTAATGTTTGCAATGTTTGGGGAAGAGGGGTTTGTTGAGTGCAGCGTGTCTCGTTGTTTTATGACAAGCCGGTTTTTTTTTTTATTTCTTTTGACAAGCCGGGTTTTTTTATTTCTTTTGACAAGCCGTTTTTTTTTATTTCTTTTGACAAGCCGGGTTTTTTTTTCCGTTTATTTTAATAATCAATAAAATAATCAATGTCTTACATCGGTTGTGAACTTTTACATTGAAGAAGTCCAATGAATTTTAATTGAACTTTTTTATTGTTTTAAGGAATAAAATTAACAAATTTTTTTGTTGAATAAACATCTGACTTATACTCGCATGCCTGTGAGGAATTATACGCACCACGTTATTAATTTCCGCCGTTAAGAGCTTTTGTGCTTGAGCCGGAAGGCGTAAAAGTTTTCTGCACACACACACACAGGGGAATTGGAGGAGTGACTTGAAAGGAACATTTACAGAACTAATTTCGCTGTTGAGCGATTATGCAAATCGGGACGTTGTGCTGCGGCCTTCAAGACCAAGAGGCGTAATCACACTCCAAGCTGCAGATCCTAAATAATTATATTAATAAGTAATTGATGATAATACTACTTAAAAAGTCCGCGTAGTTAGCGTTATATTAACAACTCGATTTTCATTTGCTCAAACACATTGTTTTTTGGCATTACTTCGACCGTTGCGCATAGAGGATATTAACTAATAAGTTATTTGCTTATTTTCAGATCACTACATGTGATTATGTTTCGCACTTTAACGTTTAGACAGCGCGATATTTAACATTTAAATCACAGAGAAAATTTTTCGCAAAATTATTTCTGAATCGCAATTTTTAATTCAAAATAAATTTTCTAGTTGCACGTTAAAATCTTCATGCATGTCTTAATTAAGCAAGCAACAAGCATGCATGCGTTTCTAAATTCAAGCAATCAATAAATTCATATTGTTTTTATGTGCATCGTATCTTCATTATCTGTTCCTATTCTACTCACGAGCATCCTGTTTGCAATAGTTATTCATCTTGGTAATCTTGGTAATCTTGGTACTTGTTTGGGACATAGCAGTCACAGGCTACGATGGATCGCCGCCTCTAATTATCGTTCATCCGCCCTAATTTGGGCCACCTGATGCACGATGCTGTTGCTTGCTTCTCGCCACTGGTAGTGTTGCAGGGGAGGTTGATCTGGGATTGTGCCCAGGAAAACGTCCAGTTGTCTCTTGAAGGTCTCCTCTCTTAGATCCTTTGGTAGGACGTTAAACAGCCTTGGCCCTGCCACGGAAAGTGATCCTTCCCGCAGGGATTGAAATCTGACTGCGGATCTGTTACGTAATCCACGGAAAGTGATCCTTCCCGCAGGGATTGAAGTCTGACTGCGGATCTGTTACGTAATGGGGGGATCTTGCACAGTCTCCCCCTTCTCTCGTTGTGATATGTCTCAATCCTGAAGGTCTCGCTCTCGAAGTTTGGCACCATTCCGGCTATCATTTTCCATGTGTACAGGATGAAATACCTCTCCCAACTCCTCTGCAGTGAGTACAGACCCAAGCGCCTCCACCTCTCCCAGTAGTTCAACTATTCCATCCCTCTGATCCTGGAAGTGAAGGTTCGCTGGACACCTTCCAGTTGCCGCACTGCGCCAAGTGTGAACGGGGTCCAGAGCTGGCAGCAGTATTCGAGAATTTGTATTACAAGGGCTCCAAAGAGTGTGATCATCGGTTCCGCTTCTCTTGTTCTGAACGTCCGCCAGATCCACCCCATCTGTCGCCTACCTCTTGCGTTTATTGCAGTTACGTGATCACCAAAATTGACCTGAGTATTCATCAACACTCCTAGATCACGAACAAGTTGTTTCTCTTCGATTTCCGAGTTGTCAGGTGCTAGGTAGCGGTGCTCCATACCCGCTCTTCCGCTACCTCTGTATCTCAGAACCTCAGACTTGGTCCCGTTGAACTGCATGTTGTTCACTTGGGCATATATTGCAGAGAGGTCTTCTTGCAACCTCTCGCAGTTCCTCCTGTCCGTTATGGTCATTAGTATCCTGGTGTCGTCTGCGAATGACGATGCAGTGGCGTGGTTCACAGCCACATCTATGTCGGCGATGTGGATGAGGAAAAGGATTGGGTCGAGTACCGCTCCCTGTGGTACTCGATCCACTCTTCACCCTAGCCTCGCTCAATCTCGAGCCTCCTACAACGACAGCTTGCAGTCTTTCTGTTAGGAAGTTGTGGATCCATGCCAGCAATTCACCTCCGACTTCCAGCAGTCTTAATTTTCTGAAGAGCACTCCATGGTCAACTTTGTCAAACGCTTTCGCGAAGTCCAAGTACACCACGTCCACCCCGGCCCCCTCCTCCAGCATGGCCAGGATTTGGTGGTGATGCTCCAGTAACTGAGACAAACAGGAACGATTTCGTCTAAAACCGTGTGGCCTTCTGTTGAAAAGGTCAGCGTCTTCCATGCACTGCACCAACCTTCTGGCAACAACCTTCTCAAATACTTTGATTACGTGTGATGTTAATGTAACCGGCCTGTAATTTTGGGGTTTGTCTCTTGCACCTCCTTAGTAGATAAGGGTAATTAGCCCTAATTTCATGTTCTACCCATGGACAATTATCTGTGATAGTTATTCATGTTCTACTCACGTGCATCGTATCTGTGATAGTTATTCATTTTCTGCTCACGTGTATCTTATCTGTAATAGTAATTCATGTTCTACTCACGGGCATTCTGTTTGCAATACATGTTCCTATTTTTCTTATACGAATCATATTGGCATTTGATATCCTATTTCGAATGACTTGTACATTTTTCTACTGAATATCAGGCGGGTCCAAGTAGCAAAAATGTTGAACTGTGGTAATTATTGCTGTGTAGAGGCGAGTTCTCTGTATATATGTAAATGCATGTATTGCTGTACCTCCGCCATCATCTTAGGTAAGCAGCTGCACCTCCGCCACCACCTTAGGTAAGCAGCTGCACCTCCGCCACCACCGTTAATGTTTTCTGAAAATGGATTTTTTGTAATAGCCGGGGTAAACAACCGTGTATTCATTGATGTGACTTAAATGTCTGAGCGACGGTATATAAATGCTGTGTAGAGGCTGAGTATACAGTACAACTATTGCCATCCTATAGCCCAGGGGCCTTCAAACTTTTTTCGCCAAGAGCAAGCTTTCTGAAACGTTCACGGGCCGGTCACGCATATTCACTGTTTTTAGTTCATGCGTGATCAAAAATAAATGCCACGCTCGATTTTTGTACACATTATGTTGAACTACGAGATATCTTCGGCAGGCCGGATGGAACATAGCCAACTAATGTTCAAGTTTTTGTCGTATAATTATGACTCTAATTATGCGACGTGAGACGTTGTGTACGTTGCGGTATGAGGTATAAGGTATACATATCGTTGTGTGGTGCCTGCTTGATATTGTGCTCGTTGTCTGCGTAGTTAATGAAGGTATTTTTTAATGCAAGTATTGTACATAACTTCTTGAAAAATCAAGAACTGAAAACAATATAACAAATCGTATTCTCCAGAGTAAACATGGTTATTTTCTTTTATTGCCTGAAACCAGAATTAAGGAGCTTATGTTGCTTCCTCAAACTTCAAATCCCCTGCGACTAAATTTAAGTCATTACTGCTATGTTGTAGGGTGTAATTTTTAGCATTTGTATATTATATTATTGTGAGTTCGCCTGTCTCACGCTAGCCTTGTATCTTATTATGATTTTGGTAATTAAAGTATTTCCTCATTAATGAATTAAGTTTTGTCATATTTTCTCATTTTTAATTTAGCGGATTTCTCGCTGTGACGATGTGTTGTCAGTTAGTGGCGGGTAGATCCGGCAGTCTTTTAGCGGTGTTACACGTGTGCGGACCTTTTAACCCCGTTATGCTGGTCGTGCCGCCCGAACACTCTTTATCTGTGTAACTCAGCTTGTTCTCTGAATAAAGCCTGTTAACTGTTATTCGTGCCAAGTTTCATTAAACCAACGGAGCGAAGGATCCGACAGCAGCTAAGTAATGCAGCAATTACTGCAAGAATTTAGCATCCAAGAATGAATGCTTGATTCCAGACTGCATGGCGATCAAAGCTTTAATAATTACAAACAAAAACTTCCTTGACATTTTCCCGTTCCTCCCTATCAAAGAAATTTTCATCGCATGTAATTCTGGAAATAGCAAACCGCACAATAGTTATCCGTCCTAGGCATTTCAGTATTTTCCGACTAAACGGACTATCATCAATCACTAGCGACGGATTTCTGGCAGCATAATTATATTGTTGTAGAGCCAAAGATGCAAATTAATGCGATTATTTTTTTCTTAAATTTAGTTAGGAGATGAAACGTTTATAATGTGAAATGTGCTTTATTATAGACTGCGAAGATTACAGTGAATAAACTAAAACAAAATGACGTCATAAAGTAGATCCTATCTGTCTTCCAATATTGGCATTGAATTCGATACACGCTTAGCCAAATGAAATATGATTGTATACGCTCCTGCATGATTTTGAACAAAACTACTCACCTGTGATGAAAATAAACCGAATTAAAGCGCATTAGACTTAAGTCTCTGCGCACAAGTCGGAAAACTGCTTCGCAATT
>NW_025947330.1:28984-30231 GCF_000764305.2 Hyalella azteca | reverse complement strand
ACGGAATTTGTCTGGAAAAAATGACCGTCTGGCAACCATGCTTAAAAAAAGTACAAAAAATGAAATTATAGTACTTGATGAAGCAATTGTAGTCAACATGTTGAAGACTAAGAACATAGTATTAAAGACTAAGAACATCGTATTAAAGACTAAGAACATCGTATTTAAGACTAAAAACATCGTATTGAAGACTAAAAACATCATATTGAAGAATAAGAATATCGTGTTGAATTATGGATGTTTCCTCCCTGCCATTTCTGTGTTATGCAATATTATCCTTCAGTATCCTCTGTAAGGAGGATATTTGTGTAAGGAAGTGCATCGTAGAGAAGATAGAACAAAGAGCCGTTCAGAGGTGCGTGCTGTGCCTGCCCTACCGCTGTCAAGTTTTTTAATAGGAGGCAAAAAAGCCATTAAGTAAAGGATGTGGTGGTTGCTTGCAATAGTCAACACTCTGAGACCAAAACAACAATGCTTACACAAAGTCAAACACTTGAGTGTGGATTTTTTGTCAAAGTTTATGTGTTTCTAAATGTGTCGGCAATATCTTCTGAAGGCGAAAATTTTGCCGATAATGCGTCGCCGTAGGTCTTTAAATCTTCGTTCACTCTCTGCACAGTGGTCCATGTTTAGAGTTTAGACTTGAAACTTGATCATAAAATGAACTGTGCATTCATATTTTTCTTTACTTTCCTGGGCCCTAAAATAATAGTTTGTTGTTCACAAAAACAGTTCATAGCTAACTTCATGTTTTCCATGTTTATGGCCCATAGTGGCAAACCAGTGATTTTTTAGAATCAGTTCATTTTAAATTTCCTAATTTACTCGAAATTTAACACACTCAGGATGATGTATGTTTTCGGTGAATTTTCCCGCGCATTTTCACTTTTTTTAAGCTATTGCTGTGCACAGTTGGCGCAATGTAATGAAAATTGATTATCTTCGCGCACGTGTTTGCGCAATCCCGGCCATCTTTATTTTAGAAGAAATTTTCTCCAAAGTCATATGGTAACACTGAACACCGTCTGTTTACATTTCGTATGTATAACAGCTGCAGTTTACGATTACCGTACGTTCCGTATCCGACAAGGCAGACTACCGGAAGAGTCAGAAGTAACCCGGACATGTCTTACATTTTATTATTGTCAGTTCGACTCGCGTAGTCAATATACTCGCGTATATTCTAGTATGGAATATATCTACTTGGCGAGCCGCGACTGAATTTTTCGAGCCGTGGTTTTATGGAT
>NW_025947330.1:0-28926 GCF_000764305.2 Hyalella azteca | reverse complement strand
AGACTGTATATTAACACGTGCTGAACTTACAGTAGAGACAAATTTTATTGTTGCCGTTTGACTGTTTAAGGGTAAAATTAGAGATTTGGGGTAACACGTGCATAAACTTTGTAAATAAATTTGCATTCGCACCTCGTAAATGGCTTTTCATGGCCGAGATATGGAATTCACCGCTCGGCAAAATAGAATCACGGCTCGTAGAAATGGAATCACGGCTGGCAAATCCATAAAACCACGGCTCGAAAAATTCAGTCGCGGCTCGCCAAGTAGATATATTCCATACTAGAAAGAAGATAGGCTTCTAATCATGAAAATTTTCCCTGTTTGTCTCACTAATTCAACCCTTTCACACAGGCGTGGAATAGGCTATATCTACCTGGCAAGCGGCAACTGAATTATTTGAGCCGTGGCTTTATGGATTTGCCAGCTGTGGTTTACATTTAGGTATTCAAGCCATGATTCCATTTATCAAGATTTGAATGCCATATCTTGGCCATAAAAAGCCATTTATGAGCCACAAATTTATAAAAGAAGTCCATGCACGTGTTATCTCAAATCTTTAATTTTACCCTAAAACAGTCAAACAGCAACAATAACATTTGTCTTTACTGTAAGCTGAACACATGTTAATGCAGTCTGACCGTAACTATGCAAGCCACACTCAGCATGATGAATGTTTTTGGGGAATTTTCCCGCGCATAATGACTTTTTTACGCCATTGCTGCGCATAGTTGGCGCAAGTCCTGGCCATCCCCACTCGTGCACGCCTGAGTCCATGCAGCATGCAGACACATTTGTCAAGGGACACAGGGGAAAAATGCACTATTGTACTCGCCATGTCTGTCCATGTCCATCCGTCTGACATCTGTCTGTCCATCTGTGACTTCATGTTTTCATTAACCCAGGGTGCAGAGGGTGCAAGCAGCATTGCCAAGATATGTCTTTTCAGCCGAAAACATTGCCAACATTACTTAATAGTTGTCACCGTTGCCGCCAGAAGTCGCCGAGGATGTCGCCGAGTAATTTTTAATAATGAAGCTGCTAAAAGTTCAAAGAGTATTTTCCCCACAGGCTCCACTCTCCAGGAACTACAGCAGTCAATATGGCTTCTGCATGATCGCGTCGCAACTTATTCCACGATTTGCAATTGTGCTGCAGCTGTAGCCTCATCCAACAAACTGAAAAACATTGTTATCAGTAAGTTGGATTTTCAATTATTTTCAACAACCCACTTGAATCAAATAGTTCTTTAAAAAATTAGAATGCAATGCATTGTAAGGGGAGGCATTCAGTCCCAGTAAGTTTAATATTTATATTAAAGAGGTATAGCTGTGGACATGACTGGAATGTTAGGCTACTGAAACCACCTAAGCACAGCTTAAGGAAATATATTATGAAACACTGAACCCTGCATACAACCAACAAAATGTAGACACCTGCAGTTAGTGCAGAATGAATTGGAGTTAGTAGTGTTATGATGGTATGGAAGCAGCAAGTCACACCAGCAGGTGGGGGCTTGCTCTAAAAAAATCACAGCAGAAATCTCATGAAATCACCAGGCCCTCAGTCCTTGTTGCAACTAGCAAAGCGCAAGTCCTAATCACTAAACAAAAGAACCAGTTAACCAAGGCCACTCACATGGGCTGACCTCACACAGGTTAAACATAGCAAACACACGGTCAGGCAATGAAATAAATTCCTAATTACCATCTAAAACTGATTGTTTTTACTAGAACGTCACGATAAAAACAGATTTGCCCTGGCACAATAATTTCGGACAATGTAAAAATCAGTTACTTTGAGAAATCCCGCTTGGGGTGCACTGGGGAACCACATGAATGGAAAGTTTTCTCAGTGCTCGTCAACAGCCCACCACAAGGTGCAATCCAACTTCACTTGCTGCACTGGAGTCTTGGTGAAAGGTGCCCTTGGATTCAATTTAATTCCCAGGTTTTTCTAGACTCAACTCTTGATGCCCTATAAGTGAACAAAATGTGGGAATTGGCTTTAGTGCATGACAGGAGAGCAAGTGACAGATATACAAGTACCCCTATGTAACATAATGAAATATAACTCAATAAATGCATTGGCACACATGACACAATTATAAATGCAACACAAATGGGTGAATATATAAAAGAGTGGGAGCATTAAAACCTGGTTCAGGCAAATGCCACTACTCACCCATAAAGGGGCAAAAGCAGGCAGGCAATCAGCAAGCAGCAGGATCAGGCAAGGCACGTAGCAGCATCAAATGTCTGGTAAACTTGCATCAAGTTTACCAGACATTTGATGCTGTTACGTGCCTTGCCTGATCCTGCTGCTTGCTGATTGCCTGCCTGCTTTTGCCCGCAGGGATAAGCATAAGGCTGGCACAAATACATGCACTGACTCAAAAGATCTATCTGAGAGTGATTTACATTCATGAGTCTGGAAAGAGAGGACACTGGTGAGTGGAAAGAATGATGGTGCAGCGAGCTGAATAATGATACACAAGCCACACCACTACAGCATCATATCATGAAATATATAGAAACTACCATTTCTACCACTAAATGAAGACAAGTTTAGTTTAATTGCCAAATGTCTACAAGCGCTTCGGCTATCAATCTATTTCAACCGTAACTCAAGGCATTACAAATGAGGTGAAAAGTCTTCAAATCCTGAGTGAATCAAATCTAAATTTTATTAGTAGTAGAGAGAAGGTAAACCATTTAATTAGTATCAAATAGATGGTAAACTTTTAAGTTAGTATTAAGTAGAAGATAAAATACCTTATGTTTTAAATAAAGATTAAACTATACTGTCTTGGAGTAGGTAAGCAAGAAATGATACCACCAAGCCCTATGTTTGGGATGATGCAATTTAAAATTTACTGCATATCCTTTTATATTGTTTCCTTGATAAGTAACACGAGTGTGCCGGTGGAATCGAATTTGGTTCAGGATAATTTTTGATAATTCTAATAATAATTTATGACAATATATAATAATTATGGTAATTATTATGTAAATAAATAATCATATGATCACTCTGGTGATACTTTCTGATAAATGATTACAATATATCATATATATGATTACAATGTAAACATTGCAGATAATTCTTGTTTGCCGTAAATGATGGAACCGCACTTAATGCGAGTAAATATTTTTGACAGGACTTGATAGGATGATAGGATTAATAATAAGTCCTGATATAACAACATCATATTAAGGATTAATGAGATCGTCGGGGGCCATCGTTTTCATGAACATCTTTTCAAGAATATTCAGCAAGCCATCTCTTTCAAGAACATTGCTTTCATGACTAAGAGCATGGTATTAAGAGTAAGAACATTGTATAAAGACAACAAACATCATATTGAAGACAAATAACATCGTTTTGAAGACTTAGAACATCAAGTTGATTAATAAGGACATCGTATAAAGGACTAAGAATATCGTATTGAAGACTTAGAACATCATATTAAGGGCTAAGAATATCGTATTGAAAACTTAGAGCATCGTATTGAAGACTAAGAACATCATATTAGAAGACTGAGAACATCGTATTGAAGACTACGAACACTGTATTAAAAGACTAAGAACATTGTATTGAAGACTTAGAACATTGTATTGAAGACTTAGAACATTGTATTAAAGACTTAGAACATCATATTAAAGACTAAGAACATCATATTAAAGACTTGGAACATCATATTGAAGACTAAAAAATCGTATTAACCCTTTCCCGCGCGGACATAGAAATATGAGGAAATTGCAATATTTGATGATTGTACTTGAAAGTATGACCAATTCTAAGATATATTTACTTGTAAGCATTTTTCAAAAAATTTCGTATATAAGTAGTAAATTACAATTAATGAAGTGATCATATATGGGCCCTTGCCGGCTTAAGGTACAAAAAAATTTGCGGATTTTGACATTATAAGTTCACTATTTAGATGGTAAAAAACATCTTGATTGCTCTTTTATACAAGTATTATAACACATACAAAGGAAGCAATCAAAATGAAAAAAATTATAGGTACATTTTGTATTTTATGGCTAGATATTTCCAGACCATCCATATAATGAGACATCCATGCCATATGTAAAGAGTCACATTCATATACTACATATAACTTGTGAAAAAATTGTCAGTAAGAATTAGTATTGGTGAAGGACATGTTATCATCTGGGTCAATTCAAAGACCATCTTGCTGCAACCGCACTGGCTCTATGTTCTGTAACGAAGGGAATGCCATGAGCTTGGACTGCTGTCAAAGTCAGGGAAAGCATCAAGTGGTGAATATAGGTACGTTAGACTGAAAAACATGGCTTAAATCATAATACCGCTAACCACTAAGTGCTAAAAAAATATTTACCAAGCGCTGTTGAAATTTACCTGTAGCGGGCATATGACCAAAGATAGTCACTTCCATCTCTAAGCATTGGCGGGCATATGCTCATATATGATCACACTAATTTTTGCCATCATATTTTACCATCTTGCATTTGCTTCAAGTAAATGACATCATAATCAGTCGATAAA
Organism: Hyalella azteca; assembly: GCF_000764305.2. NCBI lineage: Eukaryota > Metazoa > Arthropoda > Malacostraca > Amphipoda > Hyalellidae > Hyalella > Hyalella azteca. The sequence goes on along the minus strand of NW_025947330.1, from coordinate 24,390 downwards.
GCAAGTTTTTAGCTATGATGCTAGCAACTATCAGGGCCTTACCTACAGTGCTTCATGGGCTAGAGCTGCTAAAGTGAATATGATGAGGGCCCGAAATGCCATTTTGCCATTTTTCCCAAGTACTTAGTTTTAATTCAGCTCACACAGAAGTAAGAGCGCGTCAGAGCACTACGTTGTTGCGGTCCGGTCAACAGGAGTTCACAAAAGCTATGTGAAGATTTGCTCAATCACCCTAAGATAAAATACCTAGCTAAGCCTACCTTCAACCCTGAGAACAAATTTGTGACAATGAAACACAGGTCATTCCCAAACAACACTATACTTAAGCTAAGAACAAAACCAAGAGCCACTGTTACAGGATAATTCCTAGGGCACCAAATATCATTCACAGGATAAGCTAGGCAACCATCCTCCAGAGGGAAATCTCTCAGGGGTGACTGCAGTATTCCATCCAAGAGCCGAATTTTACAATATGGTCCAACTTTGCAGTAAACAATAACTTTAAACAGAACATCCCAACCTGTGACATAAGGGAATCGAAATTACAGTAAGTAAAACAATAGCCTGGAAGTCTTGGTTGGCATGGAGACAAATAAAGGTCTTGGAAAGGAGAGCATAATAAGAAATGGCGGTGATTCCTCAACAGTAGACTAGGACAGTAAGAGCACTCTTTACCTGGCCATGGATCACCCTGATGTATAGCACTAAGGCAGTGTATTTGCATCACTCTCATAGACACCACAGGCACACACAAGCACTCCCCCTCACAACAACACCCCAGGTACTCACCGGTCTGGTAGAAAGGTTCCACAGAAGGTTACTGACCACAGGTGATATCGTACTGGGTAGCAGGAACCAGGAACCTCAAGAGAGGCAAGGACTGTCAGGACACTCACTAAAGAAACCTAGACATTAGCAATAGGACAAGAAACAAGGGTTACATTGGCTAAATAATGATTAAGGCTCTTATTCAACTTGGTCACAAGACTAATCTATCAATAAGGTTTGTTAACTAAATGCAAGAAAGTCTCTGGCTAAACAAGCATATTAAAACAGAACCTTGGTTGAATATGATCACTGACTAGTTAAATACAAAAACAAGCACCAATATCAATGTCTAATCCTAGTCGGCAATACCAGAATTGAAGGTGATGGGTGCTAATAATGGGCACACACATAAATGAGTCATCTACTAACACTATCTGCCAATAATTAAATCACTACAATCACATCACTTGTTGGTCACACAACTGGTTAACTAAATCACTGGTGGTCTGAAAATCTAAGCCCCATTGTACTTAAAGAGTTGACCGACATCAGGGCAGATATTCCTAGTAACTTGCAAATATTGGTAATGAAATGGCTTAAGACTTGCTCATGAACAGGACTAATATGCAGCTAGCTCATTTAGTTAAGTAATGATAACCAAGCCTTTACAAGGTTGACATTTAAACAATGAGCTTCAGCAAGGTGATCTTCATGGAGCTGCAGTTTGGAAGATGAGAAGACTCAGGACAGGAAGGTCAGGACTGGGCAAGTCATGGCTCCAGGTCTCCTCAACAGTGTGCCAGCTGGGTCCCACACCGACTGCTCCTATCAAGTTAACAAAATAATGGGGCTTGAGTCCATGTTCTTTGAGGGCAGTTAAAGGGATGTGCTCCTCAAATCAGGAGTATTTGTGTTTGGATTTAAACAAGCAATAACGCATAAATCAGCGACAACACAGGACAAATGTCCAAGCAACATAGCAAGACAAGAAAAGAAAGTTCAGTATGGCAAGGCAAACACTTGATTTGAGATTTAATAGTTATAATGATTCAAATTCAAAGTAAAAGCAATCAGGTAAGAGAATAAAGCAATTCAAAACAGGAACAAGGTGAGATTAAACAGGTAACAAAGTAATAAGCAAGCTTTATTGCAGTAAATTAAGTGCATGAGTTTGAAAAGGAAAGGTATATATTATTTTCGAGTTGATCAAGTCTTAGCAACTCACCCTTAGGGAGCAGCTATGTTGCTCAGCAAGCAGGAATGGGTTGACAATGACTTCCAGGGTTAAATGATCTTCAGGCAATGGGTGCAGGTGAGGCAAGCTATTAGGTGCAGACAAGGATCACTAAGCGTGATAAGTGGTGTGCTTACTAAACTTAACCGAGACTCTTAATAGTGCATGCTACACTTCAAACATGATAAGTCAGAGGCAATTGAACTTTTCAGACATTGCATAAAGTTGCATGCTCTAACTAGTGAAGTATTGATGGAGAACAACAACACATGAAAAAAATACAAGGGAAGGAAATATACATTAATAATAACAGTCACAAAAGCCCTAAATTAAATAGAAAGAGCAAACCATATTAGGAAGCATAACCTAAAGTAAGCAATACACCAAAGTGCCAGGAATGAAAAGTAAGAACCTAATCATCTCAAATTAAGCAAGAGGAGCAATATGCTCCTCTTCAACGTCATACATGACGTAACTCGTACACGATCTGTGATTGGTTGGAGCTTGTTGGTGGGCTGCCCCAAGCCATGTGGGTGATGTGGGGGGCCTTTTTTACTCCTATTTTAATTACCATATATGGTAACTTACCCGCAAAAGGGTTAAAGACTAAAAATATCATATTAAAGACTTAGAACACCATATTGAAGACTAAGAACATCTTATTAAAGACTAAGAACATTGTATTGAAGACTTAGAACATCATATTGAAGACTTAGAACATTGCATTGAAGACTTAGAACATCGTGTTGAAGACTAAGAACATCATATTAAAGACTAAGAACATTGTATTGAAGACTTAAAACATTGTATCGAAGACTTAGAACATCATATTGAAGACTTAGAACATCATATTGAAGACTAAGAACATCATATTAAAGACTAAGAATATTGTATTGAAGAATTAAAACATTGTATTGAAGACTTAGAACATTGTATTGAAGACTAAGAACATTGTATTGAAGACTTAGAACATTTTAATAATGACTAAGAACATTGTATTAAAGACTACGAGCATTGTATTGAAGACTTAGAACATAGTATTATTATGTTGACTACGTATTGGTACATATGCGTACCATGTATTTCTCCAGGAGGTAGTGGTGCATAATTCAGGTTGCCTAAAATCGGCCAACTCCGAGAACAAAAAAGGCCGATAATTCAATGTATACTAGTTTATTTGTTAGTTCTGCTATAAAAATTCCATTTATTTTCTTCTTGCAGTATTTAAAATTTAATTAGAAAGTACCCCTATAATAAATTTGGGACGACTGAAATAACCCAGCATTGCCCAATACCAGCATAATTTTCATACTTCACCCCGTGCGCAAGCATGCTGCAGAGCAAATTAGCCAACATGATTACTTGCTGAAAGCCACAGGGACTAAATTCCTTCATGGATGTAAACCNCAACCCTGATGATGGCACTTAACCCTGATGATGGCACTCAACCCAGATGATGGCATAACCCTGATGAGAGCACAACCCTGACGATGGCACTCAACCCCGATGACAGCACTCAGCCCTGATGACAGCACTCAACCCTGATGATGGCACATCCCTTCTGATAAAATGTTGAAAGTGATTAGATTATCTTTTTTATTCAATGCTGTTGCACAATTGCCATTGAAAATTAGTATTCCGAAATTTTTGCAGAAGAGCATAGGCTTAATTCTCGTTGAGAAAACCAATGTTCACCCAAAATAGAAAGACGTTCTACTTTGCCAGTATGGTTGATACTGATTCACCAGGGTGCAGAAAGTGGGTACGTGAATATTGAAAGATCTTTGGCAACACATCAGCAGCTAAATTTATGCCTTCAGAAGATCTTGCCAACACATTTGGATTGAAATTATTGCATTTTAGAAATAACTTTGAAATTATTACAATTATTGCAAATTTGGAAGATGGCAAGCTCACACAGTAGGGTTTCCAGTATGTTGGATGAATCTGGATGCAGTGAAGCTTGTCTGGAAATCAGTTGCAATACAGCGCATGGAGATTTAGGGATATACTACCAAAGATCTTAGAAGCATTTTCTTATTAAAAATTACACAGCAATGCACCTTAAAATGGCTGGTGACGCTTTGGACTAAAAATCAATATCTTGGTGACATTGCTTTCAGCCTCTGCACCCTGGCTAATTTAATATGCAAGCTATTGGCTTGCATATTAAATCCATATTGAGCAATGCAAGTATTGTATAGGATTGGAATTTTTCTGCTTATGAATCCTGACTAGTGGAATTCTAGGACGGGAGGTCCTTATGGCGGTCCTCATCTCTGTTGTGGTTTGGTCTGCCTCTTTGTGCAGTTGTCTCAGCACAACGCACAGCCCCATGCAACGGTCTAAACCTGGCGCATGTACATTCCCTGCTCAGAATGAACAATCCAGCTTGTAGACTCTTCGCAACTCCCTCTAGCATTGTGTGGAGTTTTGAAATTGATTTAAATTATAAAGTAAAAATTTTGACTGAAATTTCCTTATTAATTTTGTTGGTTCCAAAATTCCATCAATGACTGAAAAAATGATAAAAACTTGCTTTCCTGGGTTGCTCAGCCAAATTTTCAGCTCTCTTCCCTGAGTTCACTCTCTTGTTTCTCTTTCACCTTGTAACTCATTTTGTTAAAACTTTGTTGCTCATATGTTGACAATACTGTCAATCTTAGTGACAAACCAGAGACTTTTTTAGACCTCATCATCAAGTTTAATTTTGAGTCCTATAGGTAGACTAGCAAAGTATCATGGATACCAGCAATATAATATAGAAGAAATTGGTTCAAATCCTGAGGAAACAAGGAAATAAAAAATGGTCTGATTCTAAAAAATTTCTGGTTTGCCACTTTGCAGCTGAGTGTTGATATCACAATTGAAATTATTCACAATATCACAATAAAAAATATAGGTATTACAGTATCACAATAAAAAATCTTATTCACTCTCATCAACATTTATGCACTGTTTGTCTTGCTGGCCAGCCAGTAGGCAGAGCTTGTGGTGACGTCACCCTTGCACATGTGATCCATTGCCTATGACATTGCACATTGCAACAACTGTGTGCACCACAAATAAATAAATGAATAATGGAAAATATGTTGCTGGAATACTTTAAGAGATAAGTCAGGAAAAGTCCTACTTTTTTTCTGAAATACTGCGGCTCTAATATCATATAATTTAAGTAGGTCTGGAATCTTGTGACTCTAATGTCATGTATTTTTGTTTGATTGAAAAAATTGCAGTTTGCACTTTGCAAATATGTTATTGCATAAAATTTTTAACTGCAATCTGCAGTACTGCAATGCTCCTGCCAAAATATCCTGCAGAACGTAATGATAATTAGTCAACACAAACATTTTGTTGAAAATTGCATAGTTTGTCATGTCAGAACGATCAGACTGCATTATCAGGTGTTCAGTTGCCACTAAAGTAAAGACAAATGTTATCGTTACTGTTTTGACCGTTTTTAAGGTAAAATTAGAGATTTAGGATAACATGTGCACAGGACTTGGTAAATAAGTTTGCACCTCGTAAATGGCTCTTCATGGCCCGAGAATTCATGGCTTGGAGAAATGGAATCATGGCTGGCAAATCCATAAAACCACATCTCCAAAAATCTAGTTTTGGCTCACCCTGCAGATATATGGTATTCCGTGCCTTTTAAGACTGTGCCTAAACAGAATACAATATTATTATCTTATTGGTGTAACATACTAAACAATAAAGTAGTTCCTTTGCTTGCCGCTGCTGGCGCTGCAATCTGTACATTGGCCATTCAAGACTTGAAATATGTTTCACTTATTAAATATTATAAAATAGAATAATTAATACTAAAAATATTTTTTTTTTCAATATATGAAAATAAAATTAGAAATTCATTGTACATGTGTAACATCCAAGACACTGGATTATTCAGAAGTGCTGTCTTTAAAAAAAAAATTTTAAACCCATATTATTAAGTGATGAACTTGTAATGAAGCATGGAAATATGGGGATACAAATGTTGTGATAAATTTAAGCCTGAACATGTACCTAATGAACAAAATTAGCAATCAATAATTCAAGGTACTTTTCTCCACAATGAACACTCCTGCAAAACAGATCGCCTGACAAAAATGGGTCGGGCAGCATCAGCAGCAAGCTGTGCCAGCAGCTGTGGCCTCTTGCTTGGTGGAAAATTTTAAATTTAAAAGGAAATGGCCATGACAAAGTGTGGTTTCAAGTCCTTAGAAGCCTAAAAAATTTATGTTTCTGCATGGATTTTAATGCTGTTAACATTGAAAAACTTCAAAGTATCTCTCTTGTTATAAATACTTGCTGAATAAATTTTAATTTGGCTATAAATGTCTCTCCAAAATTAAGCGCTCTAGGTTGGATTGCTCAGTTTTCAAGTGATTTTTATATCCAAAGTAAAATTTGTTTTGTGAGTACAGTATTTCTCGAATGAAAGATACTTTGAAATTTCAGCATGAAGTTTGCATGCTTTGAGCATTTCAGCATTGATATAAAGCATGCAAACTCTACGCATAACTATACCAATGGCTCTAAGACGAATGGCACAGTGGGATGTGCAGTTGCGGTTGGTGCAATGGTGGTGTCAAGATGTCTCAGTTCAAGCTCGTCAATCTTCACCGCTGAGCTTGTCGGTGTCAGCTGTGCCCTTAACCTCATAGATCAACTGCCTGGAGATGACTTTGCAATATTTGTAAATTCCAAAAGTGTGGTGCAGGCTTTGAGAGCTTATAATAGCAAGCACACCATCATCTGGGAGATCCTACCCGGGCTGGTGCGCCTGGCAGGGACAGGGAGAGCGGTGAGCCTGTGCTGGGTGCCCAGACACGTGGGGGTGCGAGGCAACAAGAGGAGAGGGCGGATGAGGCGGCGGTAAATGCCGCCTCTTTGGACCAGGCGATCCATAGTGATCAGGTCCTTTGCCGGCACCACTAGGTCCCTTGCCGGAGGCGGTGTTTACCGCCGCCTCTTCGGACCAGGCGATCCATAGTGATCAGGTCCCTTGCTGGCACCACTACCCTATCATCAAGGCAAGCATTCGCCATATCTGGCAGAAACAGTGGCTGAATGTGGGAGAGAACGAACAAAGAGCAATTAAGGATTGTGTACAAGCGTGGAGTTCATCATACCAGAAATCCCAGAAGATGGAGGTAGTGCTGTGTAGACTAAGGATCGGCCACACGTGCCTCACTCCCAGCTACCTGATTGAACGCCATCCAATGCCATATTGCAATGATTGTTTGGTACCCCTGACGGTCTTGCATGTTATGGCAGAATGCCCAAGCCACAGTGATACTCGGCAATACTACTACCCCAACACCACTTCTCTCAGCAAAATGAAATGCTGTCTAGGATGCTGAGGGAAGTTCCTCAAAGCACCTTTAGAACTGACAACCTTAGACAATATCTAATCAAGTGTAACCTGCTGCCAGATATCTAGCACAGCACCTTGACAGAGGTCAGAAAAGACCCACACTGAGAAAATGCCATATTTGTGTCAACAGTAACAGAAGATGGACTGAACCTGTGCCTTGGAAACCGAGAAGCAAACACCCTAGACCAGATGGATCAGGCTATGCGCCTGAAACCAACAAAGAAACCTGACCCTGCAAACCTAATATTGCACCTTCGGCATGAAATAGACGCAACTGATCTGAAGCGCTAGAAACCTCTCCCCTACTACTACTTTGAAATTTCTCAATGTTAACAGCATTGAAATCCATGCAGAAATGTAAATTTTTAATATTTTTTAGGCTAAGATTTAGGCTTCTACAGACTTGAAACTGCACTTTGTCCAAGCCTTTTGCTTTCAAATTAAAAATTCACCGCCAAGCAAGGCTAGCTGCTGTAGCGCTGGTGCAGCTTTCTGCCAACCCAACACTGGCCTGCACCTTTTGTTAATTTAGTGTGCAGCTATCTTTTGTTCCTCCCCTCAGGGGGGCCTTCTGACGTGTGTCTGTGCTTGTCAGAAGTCCTATGGGATTTCGCGCTCCTAGGGGGATTGTTCCTGAGCGCCCCACCGCTGAGCTCGCGGTGTCTGACTGCAGATTTCAGTTGTGGGGTTAAGTTATTATGTAGGTAGGATTCCTTACATTTCCCTTCTCTGTCTCTCTCATGCGGGCGGCCAACGTCCCGTGTAAGCGACCTCTTGTTTGAGTGTCTTCGTTTCTGTTACTTTTCACCTGTCCCTCCTTGTCACTTCGTCTCTTTGAGATGCTAACCAGGGTTGGCGATTTTTTTGATTTTTTAAAAAAATCAAAAATCAATGATTTTTTTTATTTTTTCATGATTTTTTTTATTTATTTGATTTTTTTTATTTTTCAACTTTTTTGTATTTTTGAGGTGTTATTTTTTATGTTGCAATTAGCCTAATAACAATAACAGTATATGGATCATAATGGATGGCTAATAAGGGCACTTCAATAATGGCCAACAGGCCAAGGTAGTGTTCACCACTTGGGGATTTTTGGGTAAACAATTATTGTAAATTTGACACATTTTTCGATGATCTCACCACGTGGCATGCATTGTCTCTCTTTTTATCTCAATATTTTCCCACTAGATGGCCAAGACCTAGTGTTTTTGCAGTATTTCGACACGCAAATGTATGACGTCACCATTTCAACCATCAATTAACGCATGGAACTAAAACAAAGCTTAATATAAAGGAAAAGCTGGAGAGGTGATGGAATTACCTACGATGTCGGAATATACCGCGTTTACCCTATGCGTGCCACACTCAGGAATCCTGAGTGTGGCACGCATAGTTGCGAGTCAGGATGATGTATGTTTTTGGGTAATTTTCCTGCGCATAATGACTTTTTTTAAGCCATTGCTGCGCATAGTCGGCGCAAAGGATGATGTATGTTCTTGGGGAATTTTCCTGCACATAATGACTTTATTTTTAAGCCATTGGTGCGCATAGTAGGCGCAACCCCTGGCCATCCCCACTTACGCGAGCCTGAGTCCACGCGGTGCGCAGACACATTTTGTCAAGGGACAAGAGACAGAAAACTTATAATACTCAATATATGTTTAAGTATACATCAATAATTTAAGATTTTCCTTGATATGGAAATTTTCCAAAAGTAAAAATCTAGAAATTTAATTTAGAATGAATTTTCTACAAATTTCTTATGGCAACATCTGACATCGTTTGTTTACCTTCTGTAGACTGTATCTAGATGAGGAAAGTGTTGAAGAAATAAGTCCTCAGAAATTGGGCAAATGAAGTAATCAAATATTAGTGTTATATGAAAGATTTTGCTTCTTCTATATATACCATCAAACGGGGTAAAAAGGGATGGGCGGGGTAAATAGGGATGCCCGTCCCACATTCCGTAGAATAGAAATAATGTAGCAGCTAAACTAATCAAAATATTGCAAAACTAGAAATAGTGGCATAAACTTCTTCAACATTTTTACTATCTATTATGTATAAAGCTAGTCAAGAAATCAAACATTTATTAGCTCTAAAAAATTGCTGATAAAAGTGTGAAAAGTGCGATTTTGGAAAAGTACCTCAGCTAAAGTCTGAAGCAAAAAAAAAATATTTGCCGTATTGAAAAATTTTACTTACATATAAGTTGCACCCAGGTGTTGGCTTGAAAATGTAATTGACAGAATTTGCCTATCTCATTCCAAAAAAAAATGGCAGCTATTTCCGTGCAACGGGGTAAAAAGGGACACCCCATGGGGTAATTAGGGACACCCTTAAAAATGCATTTACAGTAGAACCTTGGTTAGCAAAGGCTCCAGTTAACAAAAAAATTGATTAACAACAAAGAATTTTGATCACATTTACCTCGCTCAGCGAAAAAAAATTCCCTTATCGAAAAATTAGTGCATCATTGGTCGTCACAAAATTGTACATAGAATGCTATATATAGAATTGTACACCGGGCATCATAGAACGAAAATTAATTGACCTAAACTATGATTTATTTCCTCAAAATATATGATGGTTGCCACTAAAACATTATTTTCTGTTTCAGGTATGTTTTTCTCGATCTTTTTTGTTATAGTGAAATCATTATAGGTGATGTTCATCTTGACTTTCGGTGCGAGATAGCTAAATAGCTGAAGCGCTAGTAAACATTTGGCCACTAAAATAACTAACTATCTTTTGTTTGGAAAGGTGCTAGTGTGTTGTGCATCAGTCTGTAAAGAAGCATTGACTGGTTCAAAATGTCATAAGAACATGTTCTTTTATATTATCTATAGAACATTATAACCAGGAAAACATTATAACCAGGAAAATAAAGTTTTTCTGCTACATATTAAATATTTAAATATCTTATTCAATTTTTTTGGCATTATTTTTAGGTCAAAGAAATCCTTTTAAGGGTTGGATCCTTTTATGGGTTGAAAAAGTTGAATTTTAGTTTTCACCATTTATTTGGTTGGCACCCCAGTGTAGATATTTTTATTACTTTATTAGAATATGTAAGTACCTTTATTAATTTTCCCATACTCTCTGGCTCACATAAATTTTTTTTCCACCTCCAAGTCCTAACCAACTAATGAAATTGATAGGGAAATGCAAACTCATTAGTAAGAGAATTGTGCTGCTTTTATCAAATTAGTTGAAAATACCAGGCAATTACTGTTTAAATTTGATTGCCAAGAATGATCTAAACTGTGAATATGTTTGCATCTAGTTATTCATCTTGATTAGCAAAGTTGTTTTGTTGGTTGAGAAAACAAGGAGCAATGTTCGGTACCAAGGAAATTTCCAAATCTTAGTTCATTTCCTGATCAAACATCAAGCAAGTAGGAATTTCAATTCTAGTTAAATGCTAGAATTAAATTATTTGATTTAGTAAAACAATACATTTGCATCTTTACATTTACATAAACAAAGTTTGAAAGTTTGAATAAAAAGGAAAAATGTTAGTGCAGTGATTGCATTTAATACATTTTTCATGTGTGATTTAGTTCTCCAATTTGCAAAATTATTAAAAATACATACAAGTAAATATATCATATTGTAGTTCCTACTTTCTTGTAATGATTTCTGAAATTTAAATTTTAGGATGTTTCTATGTTTGTCCATGAAAAAGTTATGAACTTCATATTTATCTGAAGAAATAAAATATATATTCATTTTAGTCTAAATTAGCTTAGAAACAATTAATGTGAACCTCAACCTCAAGTCCTGACCTCTTGAGGTGATCTAAAATGACCATTTTGGGAGTAAGTGGGGTAGTTGGCAATCTCGTGCAAAACAGCCTTTTTGTACAAAGTATAATGTTTTTGGATGGAATTTAAGTCTATTGTTCCTCGCAGTTGGCTGATTACATGGATGAGCCGTTCATTGTGGCTGCATTCAGAGGACTGGGGGAAGACACGGTGCAAAATGTGAAGGTCATGAAGAACAGGTACACAGGACATCCTGCTGGGTACTGCTTTGTCAACTTCTCTTCGGATAACGCCGCCCTCACCGCCATGCACAAACTCAACGGAAAAATCATCCCCAACAGTCAGCCAGTGGGTATTTCTCATCACTTAGTGCAGTAGTTGCTGTCACTCTTTACTGCTATTTTCATGTCGTTTTTATAACCAGGTTTTTCTCTGACAGGTATATTCTTATTGTTGAATACTTTTCACGAATTTTTCTGTAGGGATCAGTTAGTCAGTTCTATTTTGTTCATTAATGAATACTGTTCTTTTGAAATTAGACTCTAAATTTGCTTTGATTTTCACTCTTGCTGAGTTGATCTAAATTATGTTTTAATCTATTTATTGCAGTTTTTCATAGTATTTAGGCTGTGGTCTAGAAGTTTCTCACCACAAGATTTTCCTGTATAATTTCAAATTTATACCTATCTAGATTAATCCTGAAGTTTAACTATTTCTGGGAAGTTGATCCAAAAACGAAGTTTCATTCGCGCTTGCTCATGATAGTTTGGTAGATGAACTTTTGATAACGAAGCTCTTAGAAGCTGTTCAACCCAGATGCTTGAAACGAGCATTATCCTCAGATTCTGTGCTTCTTTTCAGCCCATAAGGTTTAAGCTCAACCACAGCAGCACGCGCGGCAACACCGCCGACAAGGAGTTCTCCCTGTGGGTGGGCGATCTCACTCCTGATGTAGATGACTTTGCTCTCTACAAGACCTTTGGCTCGCGTTACAACAGCATCAAAACGGCCAAAGGTGGGCACTAAAAAAATCTTCAATTTTTATTATTTCTTTTTATACTGAATTAATCCACTATTGAAATGGGTCACAATAAACCCCTATCTCCTATGACATGCATAGATTTATTGCATTCCTTCTCATGCTCATATTTGTTCATGAAATATTATGTTAATGGTTTGGTTTAATAATAAATTGTCCTTAAATACGGATTGCTTTTTTGCAGTTATCTATGATCCGTCGGGGCAGAGCAAAGGGTTTGCATTTGTGAGGTTCTACCAAGAGGAAGAGTACCGGGATGCCCTCACGCACATGAACAACTTCAAGGGATTGGGGCAGAAGCCGCTCAAAGTTAGCTATGCGGTGCCTAAGAAGCAAACCTACCCTGGCATGTGAGAACCTCTATTCTTAACGGTCACTGATATGGCTAATTGATCGCGTCTTGTTTCCTATTTGCTTATATTTATTATATAGTGAATCAACGATCGTGTATGCTAGAAGGGTATAACTTTCTCATACATATTGTGTTGCAATTTTGATCCGATCGTATGCCTGAAGGTAAATATTCATGTAAATTTATAGAAAAGACGCACTTATCATTTCTTAGATCTTATGAAAATTCTTGATGCAAAACTTCTAGATGCTGATTTACGTCCAAGTTGTTGGTTTCATTTTGGCATGTACATGCAGTCTCAGCAGCGAGTGACGTCATTCAATATTAGTGCCTTAAAACCTGCAGGTCACAAGGAGGCGGCGATTACAACCAGCAATACTATGACCAGTACTGGAACAACTACTCTTCATGGCCGGGGTATGGTAACGGTGGACCAGACTCTCAGTACTACGATAACTACAACAGCGGACCTGGCGGCTACACTGAGTACGATCAGCCGTCCTCTGCCCAGCAGGACGACAAGCCGACCAAGGAGGACTTCGAGCCCGTGGGTGAGTCTCGCTGCAATCGTTCGTGACCAAGTCTTGTCAGTCAAGTACTCTTCATTGTATGAACCATTACATTGCCAATTGATAGTTTCTTTGACAATCCAATTTCCTGCTCATTTATTGTTGTCAAGATAAAAATTCTCTTTTTTTTTTTAGTTTCCCATCACCGTCATTATGCGTGAAATAATTACTGGAGAAATTGATTCGATGCAGTATAAACGATCATTTAAATTTTAAGTGCATGTCAAAGATTGTGTGTTTCAAGCCTGGCGAAATAAAATGTATTCTTAATGATAGAATTCTGTGACAATCAAAAATGGAGGGAAGACTTGTCAAAGCAAAAATCTTGAATTAAAAATTTTAATTTTTAAATCCAGCTTTAAATTTAATTTTAAAAAGAAAATAGAGGTCTCCCTTACATTTTAAATCATGACGCAAATTAAAGTTTCGTGCATGAATGAGTTATAACGGGGCTCTCTTCAATTATGTTACTTCAGTTTCAATATTATTAATTAGATTCTGAATAACGTAGATACACAAATTGCAAACATTGTACATTCCGAGAAGAAAAAAGTAACACTGCCGTTGTCTCTTCAGAGTGGAATGTGCCGCTGGATATCGAGCAAATCAATAAAAACTTTATTGAGTGCAATGAAGAATTGTGGTCGACACTGGAGAAGCAACGATGGAACTTCTGGGATAACGCAGGCATTGACTACGTGTAACCATAAAATCATTTCATACCTCCAACCTTCTTGCTATAATATATAATGACTTAATCTTCATGACGTTTTATCCTTGGTGTGGGTGATGAGGATGAAGATAAAAGGACAAGCATTCATAAATTTTATACAAGTATGTTTGCACAGCAGCTTTTGCTACCCATCAGAGCAGTTACTTTCAAGCGACTCCTTCTTCCTCAAAAACTATTGACTCGTCGGTGAACTTGTGGATATCTTCAGCGTACCAGTCGACATGCTCTATGGTTTGCTCCTCAGGGAAATGTGTGGGGAAAGGCGGGTGGTTGTCAGGGTCCCTGTACCGGTGATGCAACAGGCCGCTGTCATAGAGGTTGACGTAATCGTTTATGGCTCCAGGTATCTTGCCCAACACCCACAGCACGTTGTAATGCGAATTGATCCGTAAGATCTGGAACGTAACACAAATATTTATGGTATTGATTTATGTTCACTGCACCTCTAAAATGCTTAATAAGTAGTTTTCACGTTGCGACTTCTACCTAGCTAGCGTTCGTGAACTTGACAATATTGCACCTCTTCACTCCTATGAAACGTTAAGGAGCTCAATGTACAAATTTCCGACGCAACCTAATCTGTGTAATGCTCTTCACAGCATTTCGTCAACAATTGGCTACGACACGAGAGAAACGTGAAGCTGTGTTGTTTCTACGTGATTTTTTGACGTTGATGTGGCTTGCCGATTTCATGAAAGAATTCAAAATTTTTTCACAATGCATCACAATTGTTGCCTTATCTGAAATTAATTAATTTGGAGGAACTTTTCGTATAATTTTGTTCCAGTTATGTAAGCAAGAGTTAAAAATTGTATACATTACTCTATAATTCGAACGTGTAGCTCAAATGGTAAATGGTTCCTCCCGGATGTGATTGGTCTAACTCTTGTTAACAAAACTATAACAAATGCAACCCATCATTGATATGAACTGTTCCTCAGAGATATACACACGGCTTATACGTTTAACTACACGAAACAAAACTACAACTGCAATTCAGTAATAAGCACAAAGCAAAAGCAAGACATCACACCAGTGATTACACCAGGTTTATTTTCATCACTTCGTAAAGATGTTTACGGTCTGAGACGCCGGCAATGGCATGAAGCTCCTGCCACTCGCACCTTGATGGTCCGTCCTATCAGTAAACCGTAAAATTCACACGGTACAATTATTATTACATTGGGACAGAAAGCAATTAACATTACTGCTTCACGGCTTATGTGCAGTATTTTTATTACGTATTGGTGCCCGATGGTTCGCGGCGACTGCAAGAGTGATGCTCGATCAAAAGGCGGTGAGGATATACTACCAAAGGAACAGTATTTTTTCTGCACGCACTCATCCTAGATACCAAAGTAATAAATGCAAGCCACGTTAGACCGCAGTAATACAGTTTGGTCAAGAGTCCATCACGTCAGAAGTTAATATCTGGGAAAAAGGAAGTGAATGGCGAACATTACTTCAACTAGTGCCGTGGCTTCCCTTTGACAATAACGTCGATCGTTTAGTCGTCAATATTTTTTTTTCTAATGCCTTAACGTCCTGTAAGCAAAATATTTTTTCAATTTGAATACTTGCAATAAATCAAGGGTCCACAATTCCTAAGAAGCAACTGACAATTTGACTAGTTAAATCTATTATGAAGAAATTTCAGGACACAAGTAATGAAATAAGTGCAAATTGAACATCCTCATCCTTCCGTCATCAATTAAGGGGTCGTGAACTGGCTTTGCATTAAGAACTACGGTGATGAAACGTAACAGTTCTGATATGGTATACATTTTCAACAAAATGCTTACGTAAATCCCGCAATATCGATGTAATCACCAGGCCTGAAGTGCGTTGCGTGTAACGGCGTCCCTGGCTGCAGGATTGCGTTGTCTGTGACCAAGAATTTTGTGAGCTTCTTTTTGGGCATGACACCAGCCTCCTCGAACATATTGAAGTACTCCTTCGTGAACTGACCAACAAAATTGAAGAGAACTTATCACAGGGGAGATTGAGTACTCAAAATATTTGAAGACATACTTGCAATCGCCAAGATTACAGTAGATATTTAGAGGAAGAAAAATGAACTTGCTTACCGATACAATCGAACAGAATAACGTACTTTCTGATGCCGAATTTCAGAGATGTTTAGAGAAAAGCAGTAGCATAATCAGTGGCAGCACAAAAGAAGACTCAAGAAGAGATAGTTAGAATTATTGCATCACATGCCAATGACGAACAAAATGACTTTTCAAGCACCAAGTGATAAAACACGACTTCAAGTTAAATTCATCTATTCCTCTTTGATTTAAAACTGTGTAATGTGTGTAAATCAGAGTTAATCTGTGTTAATGTAAAACTCCGAGGAATGATGGAAAATCAACAACTCTCAACAGTTATATTTCAGATTTGAAAACTTATTATTCAATACTTGCATCACAAACCTAAAATCTAAAAAGTTGGAAAATTTTTATTTCATGGCTCATAAAAACAGGCCTCTGAACTTTTCACTCTAGCTGATGATCAGCCCAGTTAAACACTTTGCTCACCAGCAGAAAACAGGCCAAGTATAGCAAATTTCTAACTAGCAAAGGATAGGCAAGTCTAGCGCTTTCCTAACCAGCAAAGGATAGGCAAGTCTAGTGCTTTCCTAACCAGCCAAGGATAGGCCTAGTCTACTATATTCCTCACCAGCCAAGGATGGCCTAGTCTACTATATTCCTCACCAGCCAAGGATAGGCCTAGTCTACTATATTCCTCACCAGCCAAGGATAGGCCTAGTCTACTATATTCCTCACCAGCCTAGGATCAGCCGAGTCTGAACCAACAAGCAATGCACCGCGAGGGCGTTTGCTCAGACGGACGTGGTGCAGATGAGCATTCTTGATGAGCTCCGAGGCCGGTATATAGCGGATCACGTGGTTGTCACTTATCTGTCAGACACAATTTTCACTTAGACATTCATATAAAATATTAGTCACAGGCGCTTCTGAGTAATTCACTGATTTTACTCCATTTGATATGCAGAACACCTGGTAAACGTAAGGACAGTACATAAGAGGTGAGCGGAAGTGTAAGTTAAAATTATTTGTAAGATAAAAATTAGAGAAGAAGCTGTTCAACTTACATGGATCATGGTTGTGAGTAATTTTGTTCCATCTTTCTTCCACATTATTGTTGAGCCGAGTTTTTTGCCAATGAGACCACACCTCTGAGACTTTGGAGCCCACTCTCCTATGGGCCATGGAGCCTTTTCCAGAGGAGACTCATACAAGGTCTTGATGGTCTCTTCTACAAATTCCTCATTCTCTGTGGTTATTCCCTCTGGATGCATCTAAACGAAGTTGAAGACAAAATTATCTCTGATCGTTTTATCAAGAGTTGACAATGAAAAAATTGCAAAAAAAAAAACGAAATTGAAAAGAGCAATTTCGATGAAGTCAGTGTTCATTGAAGCTGACTTGGAGAATGAGTGGTTTGGTTACTTCAACAGGGGATCAGCAAAGCAAGGCTTTGAATGACTTACATTCACCTTCTCTACAAATTTCAAACTTTTTCTTATTGATCTTCATGCAGAACTGTCTTATTTGTGTTAAAATTCATGGAATGTCAATTAAAATATGGAAAACAGTTTAAACGAAGAAGAAGCATAAAAGAGCAATGCAAATACCAAGACACCAGAATCAAGTCTTAACTTTTGATTACATCAAATTTGCTTGCATCATTCTATTTTGAAAATTTCACACACTATTTAAAATTTGGCCAAGCATAAGAAGTAATATCAATAAATATTCAAGTGATATTTTTATACTTTAACATGCTTTTGGTATTATGTCAAATTCAGTCCCTTTATATACATATCTACCATAACAATTTGCAGTTCAGGAATATGGAATTTGCAAGAACCTAACTTCATTGAAAAAAATCTGAAAATGGTTCCACTACAATACTAGCAATATGAAATACTAGTAATACATATATACTGTATTGCGACTAAAAAATTGAAGGATGAGCAGTTTAATTTTGTCACTAAATATACAGTAAAAAGGCTTCCACAAGACAAGACCTTTAAATTACTGCTTTCCCTGAACCCTCACAATGGCAGAATTCTAATTAGTTGGATCCACTCACTGTGCGGGTAACTTGGGCATGCCAAAATGGTTGTACGGTGTGGCGTCTTTTTTTGGCACTTCGCCACCTGATTTGCTGGTGTTGAGAACAAATGACTCCGGGATTCCTGAAAAAGCATAAGAATGCAGCAATGTGACATAACTTACAGAGAAAAAATAACATTAGATACATCATCTTCCTTCTACTTTCTTCAACTATCAAGTTTTGATTTTAAATCAACACAAATAACTTTCTAACTTGTGCAGACACTTCAAATTGTGAAGGGAGCAGGTATCATAAAGAAATGATGATGTTTCTGACATCTCAAAAAATCTGCAAAGGAAAATGTTTCATCGTACCTAATGTGTAATTATCTTCCAGGACATGCCCATATATTTGGTAATTTATGTTTTATATTTTTTGTTGAAATTTCAATGTAAATCTTTTCCTTAAGCCATTGGGGTAACACCACTTTCTTTAATAAATAGAAATCTCAATATATTTTGATCAATTAAGCAATCTCACCATGCACTGCTGTCTTGGGCAATAACCCATGAAGACGGAGACAGTGTTTTTGCCGAGCATTTTAGATCTAAAACTCGGCAAGCAGCCCGAGACAAATATGCTGAGAAAGACATAATCAGATGGTCTGTCACAGGTGCTGGAATGAACAAATAACTAGGCTATAGGTACTAATTATTGAGAGATCTTCATTGATTCTTCTTCATTATCTCTAATCTGAAAAAAAAAACATGATTTAAATTTCAACTCTTTGGTTTAGAACATCTGATTTAGCCACATAAATTTGAATCCAATAACAGCAACAGTTTAATATAATGGCATTCTTAACCTTTGTTTCAAAGTATATAAAAGTGTGTTTGCTTCAAAATATAAATATATAATGATTAGAAACCTGTGTTTAGGACCATAGGACATCTTCAGGATGCAGAGATCAAAAATAATGAGATGCATATCATCACCCACAGAACACAAAGTTGAACCAAGATATGAGGCCTGTTTTAAAAGCAAGTACCAGGTACCATTTCAAAATTATACTTCCGCAGGGCTGTAGCCGCCATTAGGCACAAGTGCGCTATTTAGCTATATACATCTGTTGGGAAGCCATAGACACCATTATGGAACTATCCAATTGAATCTACATCTATTAACTTGATTTCATAAGTGATTATACTTATTGAGAATTATGCCAACTGAAAAATCTGCACTAGTTTTTCTGAGGGTTTAACTTTAGTAAGTTGACATTTATTGCCAAATTTATGAAGTGTTTGGTAGAAACATTTTTAAGTAATGAAATGTATAGAAATGGTACAGAAATGGGTTAGGGCATTTAAAGATGGCGACACAAACATACTTAATGAGGGACTAATAAATGAAGTGGATGACCTTTAGTAATTACCAATGATCTGATTCAAAAAGTGCACTGCAGAGTGAAAAAAACAGCTATTCATGATTTTGTCCTTAACTGAAAAGTTCCTGCAGTCTCAACAAGTGTTCTTTACAAAATTGTGTCCAAAGCATCAAGCAGCACAGGGCCATTCCAAGACAGACTGTAAGTTAAAACGACTCAAGC
This sequence comes from Hyalella azteca, assembly GCF_000764305.2. Lineage (NCBI taxonomy): Eukaryota > Metazoa > Arthropoda > Malacostraca > Amphipoda > Hyalellidae > Hyalella > Hyalella azteca. The sequence continues at coordinate 4,856 of NW_025947330.1, read as the reverse complement.
AGTGGTTGTCTGACGAGGCAGCAGGCTTCTTAGACAATTGCATAAAAAATTGATCCCAAGATTGAATATACCTAGTCTTTCTCTCTAAAAAATCACTCTTCAGTTTTTATCTTGTATCTCTGAAAAATTGCAGTTAGCACTGTGAAATTTATTCACAACCTCAGGATTAATACTAGTGTATATTCTCAAAAATTGCCAGGCTTGTAATGCTAGTAGTTATTATTTACAAAGTAAATGAGGCACAATAAAAAAAATGTTGAATTAACATTTTTAATTAATAGGTACCAAAGTTGAAATTTTTGTTAAACAAAGTAAAGATAGAACTTGCATAGAATAATTGCAAAATGGTAAAGTTTATTCCTGTAGCAATGATGACAAAAAAAGCTAAACAGGACCTGAAAATGAAGCCTAAGTTGGAAAACTCTCTAAATGGACTTTGACATGAATGAGATAGTGGCCAATATATTTCTTTTCATTGCATTATAATTGGTCCTGAATGACTATAGAACAAGTTAGAGGGCCTAGTAATGTGTAGATGATTTTTTTACTGGGTATGGTATGTGACTATAAATGCTTTAATATCAATGGAAATTAAACACAGAAGTAAAGTAAGGAATGCCCATTCAATTGAATGAATAATTTTTCACACTATTTTTCCACGTCAAAATGGTATTTACTTCAGAAACAGCCTGTAATAATAATCAAGATAATCCAGTTTGGTAACTTAATCACACTATGTGACCATCCCTTGCATAAAATTCTAGTTTCACCAAGTTGATCAGTTCAAAAATTTCCACTCTATATAGAATATCTGGTATAAAATTTTCAATCACACATGATATGTACAATTCACACTAGTTGGGATATTTTGCCTCCAAACACAGGCCCTCCTGAATTCTATCCTGTGTCTACTTTAAGGACTATGAAACAAGAAACTTTTTGTAACTGTCTTGTGGGGGTGTAGTATTTATGGTATTTATTCCCATTGGTATTACATCCATAGGATATTGAGAAAATTTTTAATTACCACGGATCAAGCAATTACAAATGAACTGAGTAAAAAAATCCCTTGTTTACCACTACAGCAGACAATTGTACTGGTATCAACACTTTATGTTATGTGAATACTATTTTTTAGCACTGGTTTTATACTTTAAATATGATTATTTGACCTTGATGCTGCTGAAATTGCTATAAATTTATAATTTTTCTTAGCATAACAAGAGATGCTAAGTGCAGGCTTAGGATTGGAACTTTATTACTTAGTACCAATACTGTGACTTTATGGTGGCAAACTAATTTTTGGCCTTGCTCATATTCAGATGCATTCAAAAATGTATACTTAGCATTCACATTCTATTTTATAATACTTTGATATGAAATTATCTTACCATTCTTTAAGTTAAGTACAGTCAAATGGGGTAATAAGGGATGGTTTTGAGCGTTTTTTTTTCATTTCTATAAGTTCTTACCATGCAACATTTCATAAACAAGCTTGAGCTCATTTTAAAGGTATATGCAAGGGCCATTGTAGGGCATCTCTGAAAAAATTCCATATGCTATTTGCAAGGTGCCAGACGCAAAATAAAAGCCTCCTGAACTAACCCTGGGAACGGGGTAATAAGGGACACTTGAAATCAAACTCAATTTTAAAACATTTGAAGTAAGCAGAGTGTGCTTAACCATTACTAACAGTCCTCTGAAGTCTTCCTCTTCCTTTGTAGATGATGTAGATGTAAAATGAATGACATTTTCTGTGATTTTTACTTGTTTTTCCTTTATTGATACAATATTACCTTATCCATACATCACTGTATTATTGATGTGATATTACCTAATCCATGGACATGCCATTGAGCATTAACAACAACCTTGTCCACTGCAAGCATCATATCAGCAACCATGTAGCATTTCTTTTGTAGGTAAGCTTACAGGACAGCTTGTAATTTAACTAATTTTGCACCATTTTAATTGAGTCAAGTGAATTCACTATAACAAAAAAAAAAAGATTGTTAAAAACATACTTGAAACACAAACGAATATTTTATTGACAACCATCATATCTAAAAAAATTATAGTTTAGGTTAATTACTTTTCATTCTATATTGCCCGGTGAAAATTCTATCTATGATATTCTATGCACAGTTTGGTGATGACCAATGATGCACTAATTTTTTGACAAGTGAAATTTTTTTGCTGAGCAAGGTAAATCTAAGCAAAATTCTTTGTTGTTAATTGATTTTTTGTTAACTGGAGCATTTCCTAACCAAGGCTCTACTGTAAATGTGTTGTTAGGGGTGTTCCTTATTACCCCATCATGTGGAAATGGCCATGATTTTTTCTGGAATGAGATACGCTAATTCCGTCAATCACATTTTCAAGCCAACACCTGTGTGCAACTTTTATGCAAGTAAAATTTTTTAATACAGTGAATAATTTTTTTGCTACAGAGCTTAGCAGAGGTACTTTCCCAAAATCTCATTTTTTTCAAGGATTTTTTAGATGTAGTAAATGTATGATTTTTTAGCTTGCTTTATGCTATATAGATAGGAAAAATGTTTAACTTTATTCCACTATTTTTTGTTTTGCAATATTCTAATTAGTTAAGCTGCTACATTTCTACAAAATGTCAGAGGACTGTCCCTTATTACCCCGCCTGTCCCTTATTACCCCATTTGATGGTACTGTTTCAAAGGTTATTTTTTCTTAATGTTCTTATTTTACTTTGATTAATTATTTGTACAACATGTTTGCAATGACTGACTTAACTTGCACCATTGAACATCTGTTTTCACCAAGGCAAATGCCTTCCTAAAAAGCAAAAAGGAAGGCAAACAAAGCAGAAAGCAAATGCTTTTCTAAAGAAGAGTGCAGATCATATCAAAACTGGGCTCCTCAATCTTTTTAACACTAGCTATAGCCAATTTCAAAGCTTGGTTATTGAAAAAGGAGTGTTTCCAGTGCCTGTTTTTCAGAAGGATTAAAGTCTACTGCAATAAAATATATATATTAAAAATATTTTTGAAAACCATGTTTTCTGGTCTTTACAAAACTAAAAATAATGAAATAAAACAAATAAAAAAACACCTTTTCTTAACGGACAAAAAAGAAAAACATTTACTCTTAAATAACATTTAAGGGGAGCGTCTACCCTCAAATTGAAAATTTTTACTTTTTTGGTTTTTATACTAATTTTAAAGCTGACATTCTGCCCTATCCAACAATACCACTGCCATCTCTCTACGTTGATTTATGATTTCACGACATTTCATGAAAGGGGGGCGGGTATGGGAGTTCTTCAAGTAATTAGATAGGAACTAATTAGCTGCTGAGCTCTTTAAAAATAGTGTCTACTTGAGTTGTGCTGCAGTTACGTGTTTAGTCTCATCTTAAAGCTGACATTCTGGCCTATCCAATGGTACCACTACCATCTCTGTATCAAACGTCGTCTCCTGATTGTCAGCAGAGGAAGAAGAAACTCAGAAAATAGAAGGTGGTTTGGCATAGAGACGAAACAAAAGTTATTGATAGTGTTGGAGATTATGAAAAGCAAACAAAGGAACAACAAGTAGTGAATGAGAGTATTTTAAAATGCATCGGACATTTATCAGAGAGTATCGGAGCATAAATGCTCAAGTGGTAAATGCTTGGCGTCAGCACAGACGAATACATGCTGACATGAGCTTACTTGACATTTCTGGGAACTTAGTTTTAGCTACATTGAAGGCCTATGGAACAACCAGAAAGGCAACAGGTCATAAATGCAGTACTGGTAGTGCAGAAGAAAGTGTGCGGTACAACGAAAAAGGCCATGGGACTGCAAGAGGAGAGCATACACGCAGCAGATGCAAGCAGTGTCAGCGCAGAACACCTCACATATGCAAGATGTGCAAGGTTCCCTTGCATCCTGACTGCATGAAAAAATAACACACTTAGCCATAGATACTCTACTAGTTAGCTTTTGACAAATAAAAAGGAGTCTGTATGCATAGAGCTAACAAAGGACTATATTTATAGGTTTATTTCAATTTCTTCTAAAATCATGATTTTATAGCCGAATGGGCCCATATGTTCCTAAGCGGTATTTTTCATATTTTCAAATAAATTTCCGTTTTGAGCGTTTCAGTTGTTTATTGACATCATAAAGAGTCATTTGGCATGAAAAATTCTCGTTACATAATTCTCGGCATTAATGGGTTAACTTGCACCATTGAACATCTGTTTTCACCAAGGCAAATGCCTTCCTAAAAAGCAAAAAGGAAGGCAAACAAAGTAGAAAGCAAATGCTTTTCTAAAGAAGAGTGCAGATCATATCAAAACTGGGCTCCTCAATCTTTTTAACACTAGCTATAGCCAGTTTCAAAGCTTGGTTATTGAAAGGAGTTTCCAGTGCCTGTTTTTCAGGATTAAAGTCTACTGCAATAAATAAATATATATTAAAAATATTTTTGAAAACCATGTTTTTCTGGTTTTTACAAAACTAAAAATAATGAAATGAAACAAATAAAAAAACACCTTTTCTTAACAGACAAAAAAGAAAAACATTTACTCTTACATAACATTTAAGGGGAGTGTCTTCCCTAAAATTGAAAATTTTTACCTTTTCGGTTTTTATACTAATTTTAAAGCTGACATTCTGCCCTATCCAACAATACCACTGCCATCTCTCTACGTTGATTTACGATTTCACGACATTTCATGAAAGGGGGGCGGGTGGGGGAGTTCTTTAAGTAATTAGATAGGAACTAATTAGCTGCCGAGCTCTTTGAATATAGTGTCTACTTGAGTTGTGCTGCAGTTACGTGTTTAGTCTCATCTTAAAGCTGACATTCTGGCCTATCCAATGGTACCACTAC